>NC_084732.1:317500-337500 GCF_033978785.1 Entelurus aequoreus | reverse complement strand
TTGTTTACTTCCGTGACAACCTCCTTAAAGTTGTGTAATCAATCAGAAATATCAAGCAGCTAAAATGGACCAAACATGGATTAATGTGGAGAGTGTTTTGCATTGTAATGGATTTAAATGGGTGTAATCTTGAAGTTTTTATGCTAGGTTCACACCAACGGTGCTTTGAATATGAATATAAAACAGAATAAATAATAAATAATAAACATAATATAACGAAAAAAGAAGAGAAATTGAACAAATAAATGAATATAAAACATAATAAATAATAAACATAATATAACGGAAAAAAAGGGAAATTGAAGAAATAAATGAATATAAAACATAATAAATAATAAACATAATATAACGAAAAAAGAAGAGAAATTGAAAAAATAAATGAATATAAAACATAATAAATAATAAATAATAAACATAATATAACGAGAGAAAAAAGAGAAATTGAAAAAATAAATGAATATAAAAAATGTGTGGAAAACAGTATACTGAGTATTTCACTTTTTTTTTTACTTATTTGTTTGTCATATTTCTCTTTTTTATTATATTATGTGTGCGCACGCAATTTATTCATCAAATTCACAAAATAATTATCACAGCATCTTCCAAATTGCACATAACTACATAACAATATCACATTTCAAAGTCATTATTACAAATTAATGTTCATAATGTTCATGACACATTAATTCCAATGCACAACAGAGCTTGATAATCGTGTCAGAGCCTGATTTAAAGCGTCAGGATCGCATCAAAGCATAATAAAGTTCAATAAAGCGTAATAAAACGTATCAAAGCGTGATTTAAAGCGTATCAAAGCGGCATCAAATCGTGAGGAACGGTAATTCGTCCCCCCAAAGCGGCAACTAATTCGTATCAGAGCGTATCAAAGCATAACATTACTTCGGAGATCGGGATATTCGTGGAAAAATTGACAAAAATTATGGTGTGAACCAGGCATTATGGTGCTTGGACATTTTTTTTAATAATATCCACAAATGTTTTATGTGTGACCATGTGTCGACTTTTTGTGTTGGTTGCATTTTTTTTTTTTTTACGGCATGAGGGAAGGTTGTTTGGTCAAATAAATAAATATTGTGCTGTATTAACTTCAATGCATAATTCATGGTCATTGACCAGATTTACTCACGTTGTCCAGAAAATGTCAGCAAATTTTCAGCAATAACTGTTTAAAATTAATTTGAAAACCCCTGCGGATTACATTTCTTACTAAAGTCACGATGTCCCACGGGCCGCGGTTTGGACACCCCTTAACTAAAGTGCGCTCTGTCGTCGACGATAACGTGGATATTAGGCAAAAACTAATGAAAACGGAATTTGGAGAGCTTCTTTGCAAAGAGAAAAATGCAAAAAAATACGGAAAAGGAGTCTACGACATCCAAGATCAATTTTAACAGACAATACCAGGAATCCGGTTTCAAATATGAGCTGGTAGCTACAGGTGACACTCTTGTGCCAAGCAATAAAGCTTTGGCACATGGAATCTAAGCACCCTGGATTAAAAGAGACCCTTTGGAGATTTTCGAAAGGAAGAAAATGTGAACCAGAAGGACAGAAGCACTGAGAGCATCATACTTGGTAGCAAACCGCACCGCTAAGGCCAAGAAACCTTTCACTGTTGGAGAAGAACTTACCGTGCCTGCCGACGCAGATATTTTCCGCAAACTTTTAGGAGAGGCTGTTGATACGGTAGCACGGGTGCCTCTTTCCGCGAGTCACCTGGCGCATTGAGGACACGGCGAAGGACTTTGAGGCGCAATTGTTGAAGAGGATTAAAAAAGTCGCCATCCAGCTTGATGGATGTTGACAACAAGGCAATACCAGGGTCCAGTGGCGTGCGGTGAGGTTACAGGCCTACTGAAAGCCACTACTACCGACCACGCAGTCTGATAGTTTATACATCAATGATGAAATCTTAACATTGAAACACATGCCAATACGGCCGGGTTAACTTATAAAGTGACATTTAAAATTTCCCGGGAAATATCCGACTGAAACGTCGCGGTATGATGACGTATGCGCGTGACGTAGTCAGTTAAACGGAAGTTATGGTACCCCGTAGAATCCTATACAAAAAGCTCTGTTTTCATTTCATAATTCCACAGTATTCTGGACATCTTTTGCAATGTGTTTAATGAACAATGAAGGCTGCAAAGAAGACAGTTGTAGGTGGGATCGGTGTATTAGCAGCGGACTACAGCAACACAACCAGGAGGACTTTGTTGGAGAGCAGACGCGCTAGCCGGCGACCTCACCTTGACTTCCTACGTCTCCGGGCCGCCAAACGCATCGGGTGAAGTCCTTCGTCCTTCCGCCGATCGCTGGAACGCAGGTGAGCACGGGTGTTGATGAGCAGATGAAGGCTGGCTGGCGTAGGTGGAGAGCTAATGTTTTTAGCATAGCTCTGTGCGGTCCGGTTGCTAAGTAGGCTTCAATGGCGTCGTTAGCGCAGCATTGTTAACCTTCCGTGTATTTACATGTCCACGGTTTAATAGTATTGTTGATTTTCTATCTATCCTTCCAGTCAGGGGTTTATTTTTTTTCTTTCTATATGCAGTTAAAGCATGATGCTATCACGTTAGCTCGTAGCTAAAGCGTTTCGCCGATGTATTGTCGTGGAGATAAAAGGCACTGAATGTCCATTTGGCGTTCTCGACTCTCATTTTCAAGAGGATATAGTATCCGAGGTGGTTTAAAATACAAATCCGTGATCCACAATAGAAAAAGGAGAGAGTGTGGAATCCAATGAGCCAGCTTGTACCTAAGTTACGGTCAGAGCGGAAAAAAATATGTATTTCACTGCATTCTAGTCCGTCACTCTAACGTTCCTCGTCCACGAATGTTTCATCCTCGCTCAAATTAATGGGGTAATCGTTGCTTTCTCGGTCCGAATAGCTCTAGCTGCGTTGAAAACAATAGGAAAATATGAGGGAGTGAACAACTGACAACGTCACGCTACTTCCGGTAGGGGCAAGGTTGTTTTTTTATCGGAGACCAAAAGTTGTGAACTTTATCGATGTTGTTCTATACTAAATCCTTTCAGCAAAAATATGGCAAAATCGCAAAATGATCAAGTATGACACATAGAATGGATCTGCTATCCCCGTTTAAATAAAAATAAATTCATTTCAGTAGGTCTTTAATGTGTGGTGAGGCACTGCATCATCACAGTCAGATTTACAAACATATAAACCCTAAATAGTATCTTATTCACCATGTGATTGGCAGCAGTTAACGGGTTATGTTTAAAAGCTCATACCAGCATTCTTTACACAACTGTAGCACACAAAAAAGCACATTTAATAAAAAAAAAACATTATTATGGTCTTACCTTTCTTGCTGGACAGCCTTTGCGTGTGTACCACGCTGTTTGAAAAGAACGGGTCTTCTGTCCCGAAGTCAAAAGCAAACCTTTTAGCTCCGGAGTTGGTCTACCTTAAATTATTACCTCCTGCTTCCATTGAAAGTCCGGTTTAGAAAACTGTTTTATTTTACATATGTAATCCTCCATGTTTTTAATAAAAGTCCAGGCGAGAGGAAATAAACAATCGCTTGCAAACTTTTTTTTTTTTTTTCTTCTGCGGCCAAGGAATGATCTCTGGGATCACTACCGCCCTCTACCACCAGGAGGCCGGATTACTGCGAGCCTCAACCAGTACGTCTTTTGCAGCAGATTTATGAATGCTCAGCACAAGAAATACGTTACACACATACAGTTGTTGACAAAATACACTGTGCATTATATACCTCAGCTAACTAAACTATGCCATGGTTTAGTTAGCTGATATAATTCATATAGCAATACAGTCTCACTGCACAGCAGCTCAGCAGTTAGCCGAGTCATTGTGCACAATCCATGTTGAGGCACAAATCAGTGACGTGCCTCACCTGGCTGCTGATCACCGCACCGTCTCTTCTCAGTATTTGAACGGCAAATGTGAAAATAAAAATAAAAATAATCTAAAACTGGTGAAGTTAAATGGAAAATAACTTTAGTATAATCACTGGATACATATAACAATTTAATTAATTTTTTTTTTGCATCAAGTTCAATAATAAATCAAAAAAAGTGTTATAACTTGCATCAAGTTCAATAATAAATCAAAAAAAGTGTTATAACTTACATCAAGTTCAATAATAAATCAAATAAAAGTGTTATAACTTGCATCAAGTTCAATAATAAATCAAATAACTTGCATCAAGTTCAATAATAAATAAAACAAAAGTGTTATAACTTGCATCAAGTTCAATAATAAATACAAAAAAGTGTTATAACTTGCATCAAAATCAATAATAAATCAAATAAAAGTGTTATAACTTGCATCAAGTTCAATAATAAATAAAACTAAAAGTGTTATAACTTGCATCAAGTTCAATAATAAATCAAATAAAAGTGTTATAACTTGCATCAAGTTCAATAATAAATCAAATAACTTGCATCAAGTTCAATAATAAATGAAAATAAAAGTGCCACTTTTCAATCTTTGCCAAAAAAAGGAGGACAGGGCAAGTGAACATGAGTTTTACAGTACTCCAGCATTAGTGGCTGCAATGAGCCTGTATTGCACTGCACAGCTTTTCAAATCGGGGTTGCAGGCTTGACACTGCCACTGTCAAAACCTCATTGAATTCGGGGCTGAGCTGCCTTGACGCGAGTGTTTCCCGGTGAATGACACATTGTGTCCAATGCGCATTTGGCGCAACCCTCTTTATTAGAGCCTGCAGCCCGTTTCTTGACTTTGCCATGCGCGCCATCAGAGCAAAAGCCCACACAGTTTTCCCATTTAAGGTCGTGTTCTTTGAGGAAACTGCCCATTATCTTCTTGAACAGCTCATCAGCAGTGGCTCTATTTTGTATGTATTTGCAAAACAGCAAATCCTCGCACAGTGACTCGCCATTCACAAAGCTTCCGCTTAGCCCCGCCCCCATTAGTTACTGTTGCTGTCTGTCAAACTTTCGCTCCTACCTAGAAATGTAAAGCATACAGGAAAAATAAGTAATTTACATTTATCTATATAGCGGATTTCACAGACAGAATCACAAAGTGATTTCCAGTGTGTATAGAAAATGAAAGCATAGTAAAAAAAAAAAATCAAAGAATATAATAATAAAAAAATAAAACAAATCAAAGTGAAATTTCCTCCCGTTCCTCGCGTCCCACCTGTCATGTCTCTATTCCCCACCAGTGGGGCGCGCCCCACACTTTGAGAAACACTGCTCTAGTGACTGCACGCCACTGCCAGGGTCTCCCACAGCGCTTTGTTGTTGAGGCGGCCGCAAAAAAGGACATTATGTTAAATGAAGAGTTTCTGTCTCTGATAGTTGATATACAAACCCCGTTTCCATATGAGTTGGGGAAATTGTGTTAGATGTAAATATAAACGGAATACAATGATTTGCAAATCCTTTTCAACCCATATTCAATTGAATATGCTACAAAGACAACATATTTGATGTTCAAACTCATAAACTTTATTTTTTTTTGCAAATAATAATTAACTTAGAATTTCATGGCTGCAACACATGCCAACGTAGTTGGGAAAGGGCATGTTCACCACTGTGTTACATGGCCTTTCCTTTTAACAACACTCAATAAACGTTTGGGAACTGAGGAGACACATTTTTGAAGCTTCCCAGGTGGAATTCTTTCCCATTCTTGGTTGATGTACATCTTAAGTTGTTCAACAGTCCGTTGTGCTATTTTAGGCTTCATATTGCGCCACACATTTTCAATGGGAGACAGGTCTGGACTACAGGCAGGCCAGTCTAGTACCTGCACTCTTTTACTATGAAGCCACGTTGATGTAACACGTGGCTTGGCATTGTCTTGCTGAAATAAGCAGGGGCGTCCATGGTAACGTTGCTTGGATGGCAACAAATGTTGCTCCAAAAGATGTATGTACCTTTCAGCATTAATGGCGCCTTCACAGATGTGTAAGTTACCCATGTCTTGGGCACTAATACACCCCCATACCATCACACATGCTGCCTTTTACACTTTGCGCCTAGAACAATCCGGATGGTTCTTTTCCTCTTTGGTCTCACGACGTCCACAGTTTCCAAAAACAATTTGAAATGTGGACTCGTCAGACCACAGAACACTTTTCCACTTTGTATCAGTCCATCTTAGATGAGCTCAGGCCCAGCGAAGCCGACGGCGTTTGTGGGTGTTGTTGATAAACGGTTTTCGCCTTGCATAGGAGAGTTTTAACTTGCACTTACAGATGTAGCGACCAACTGTAGTTACTGACAGTGGGTTTCTGAAGTGTTCCTGAGCCCATGTGGTGATATCCTTTACACACTGATTTCGCTTGTTAATGCAGTACAGCCTGAGGGATGTAAGGTCACAGGCTTAGCTGCTTACGTGCAGTGATTTCTCCAGATTCTCTGAACCCTTTGATGATATTACGGAGCGTAGATGGTGAAATCCCTAAATTCCTTGCAATAGCTGGTTGAGAAAGGTTTTTCTTAAACCGTTCAACAATTTGCTCACGCATTTGTTGACAAAGTGGTGACCCTCGCCCCGTCCTTGTTTGTGAATGACTGAGCATTTCATGGAATCTACTTTTATACCCAATCATGGCACCCACCTGTTCCCAATGTGCCTGTTCACCTGTGGGATGTTCCAAATAAGTGTTTGATGAGCATTCCTCAACTTTATCAGTATTTATTGCCACCTTTACCAACTTCTTTGTCACGTGTTGCTGGCATAAAATTCTAAAGTTAATGATTATTTGCACAAAAAAAAAAAAGTTTATCAGTTTGAGCATCAAATATGTTGTCTTTGTAGCATATTCAACTGAATATGGGTTGAAAATGATTTGCAAATCATTGTATTCCGTTTATATTTACATCTAACACAATTTCCCAACTCATATGGAAACGGGGTTTGTAATAATGTAAGTGCATCATAAAGCCTACATGAACTCCATGGTGTTCAGGGATGAATAGTCTCTCCTGTTGCTATTGTGCAAATTTTTCAGCTATAGTTGCATTAATCATTAGTAATGTAGCAGCCTAGTTTTGAATGGCAGGGTCCCTGCCATAACACGTTGATAGAAATATAACATTTACATAATAAAAATCAACTACAGGCTTCCCAAATGCTGTAATAAATTAAAAATGATGAGTTGAGCATATGTCAGCATGTGGCCCCACTTTTAACTCTTTTTTTTCAAACGCTTATTTACAGTAAGTCATTAATTTGACTTAGTCATTATTTTGTCTTAGTAAGTCAATATTTACTAAGTAAAAAAAATGACATACTTAGTATTTCAGGTAACTAGGACTATTTTGTGTTTTGTTTTTACTTTACGGAAAAAATATCGAGATATAGCATACGGAGCGGAAAACACAACCCAAAATTGTAGGCTTCTTCACCACAGTCTGTAGTCTATTGCCCACCCCCCCCCCCCCCCCCCCACTGAATACTACACCACCGTCCAAAAGTTTGGGGTCACCCAAAAAATTTTGTGGAATAGCCTTCATTTCTAAGAACAAGAATAGACTGTCGCGTTTCAGAGGAAAGTTCTCTTTTTCTGGCCATTTTGAGCGTTTAATTGATCCCACAAATGTGATGCTCCAGAAACTCAATCTGCTCAAAGGAAGGTCAGTTTTGTAGCTTCTGTAACGAGCTAAACTGTTTTCAGATGTGTGAACATGATTGCACAAGGGTTTTCTAATCATCAATTAGCCTTCTGAGCCAATGAGCAAACACATTGTACCATTAGAACACTGGAGTGATAGTTGCTGGAAATGGGCCTCTATACACCTATGTAGATATTGCACCAAAAACCAGACATTTGCAGCTAGAATAGTCATTTACCACATTAGCAATGTATAGAGTGTATTTCTTTCAAGTTAAGACTAGTTTAAAGTTCTCTTCATTGAAAAGTACAGTGCTTTTCCTTCAAAAATAAGGACATTTCAATGTGACCCCAAACTTTTGAACGGTAGTGTATATGCGATATCTTTATAGGAGGCTGGGCCATCATATGATCGATGATCGCGATTAATAATAATAATGATAAGAGATTTTTTTTTTGTATAAGCACTTTACATTGCACAAACAATCTCAAAGTGCTACAGTGCATTTAAAAAATAAATAAATAAATAGCTGGCCCCAACGAGTAAAATACATAGTAAAATATAATTAAAACTAGAACAGCCTAATAGCTAGAACTAGCAAACATAAATCTATCAAAAGCTGTGGTTTTTTTTTTAAAAGAAGGGTTTTTAAGCCTTTTTTTAAAAAGCATTCACAGTCTGTGGTGCCCTCAGGTGGTCAGGGAGAGCGTTCCACAGACTGGGAGCGGCGGAGCAGAAAGCCCGGTCTCCCATGGTTCGGCGCTTTGTCCTCGGAGGTTGGAGGAGGTTAGCCTGTCCGGAGCGGAGGTGTCGTGTGGAGGATTTGGGGGTGAGCAGTTCTTTGATGTAGAGGGAGGGCATTTCCATGGAGGCACTGGTGGGTCAGTAGGGAGACTTTGTATTCAATCCCGATTGGAACAGGAAGCCAGTGAAGGGATTTGATGTGGTCGTATTTCCGCACTCTCATCAGGAGATGATTAATTTGAGTTTGATCACGGTGATTATCTGCTAGCATGTTTACCTCGATCAAACATGGCGGTAATGTCTGTTCGAAGACACCGCAGTATTAATTAGTATGGAAGCATTAGTTCTTAATATTCTCCTGCACTTAACAATCCGCCTTTATTGACCGTGGCCATGTGTGCGTGTGTTTGTGTATGTGTGTTTTTGGGAAGGTGTTTATGTCCGTTTGTGTGCGCGACCTCCCGTGTCACCGTCAGGCTCGTCACAACGTAAATATTGTTCAATCAGCGTTGTGCCGCTTCCCCCTTTCTCTATATCTCGCATTCCCTCCCCTCTGTTGCAAGTCTTGTTGATTCTATGTAACATGTTTATGTGTGCTATGGCTATGAGGGTTTTTTTCCCCTTGGCCTCAGTCTGGACCTCCTCCCTAGAGTCCAGCCTTTGACTGTTTACCTGTTTCTCCCCTTTTTTTTTTGTAAGTTGGCAGACCCACCAGCGATCCTGTTGCAAGTCTTGTGGATTCTATGTGAATTGTGAAGTGAAGTGAATTACATTTATATAGCGCTTTTTCTCAAGTGACTCAAAGCGCTTTACATAGTGAAACCCAATATCTAAGTTACATTCAAACCAGTGTGGGTGGCACTGGGAGCAGGTGGGTAAAGTGTCTTGCCCAAGGACACAACGGCAGTGACTAGGATGGCGGAAGCGGTGATCGAACCTGACCCACCAGCGATCCTGTTGCAAGTCTTGTGGATTCTATGTAACATGTTTATGTGTGCTATGGCTATGAGGGTTTTTTCCCCCTTGGCCTCAGTCTGGACCTCCTCCCTAGAATCCAGCCTTTGACTGTTTACCTGTTTCTCACCTTTTTTTTGTAAGTTGGCAGACCCGTCAGCGATCCCGTTCTGTCTCCCTGTAATGTTTGTCTGATCTTGAACGGGATGATGCTGAAAATCTCAATTTTCCTTTGGGGATTTATAAAGTATTTCTGATTCTGTGCCTCATCCCCATTTCACAGCTGAAATTGCAGCCAGGAGAACAAAATTAAGAAATAGCACTAACATAGAAGTTGAAACACAACATTGAGAATCTTTAGAGACAAACTTTACTTTCACTATCTGCTGCAGCTCAACGCTAATCCTGCCCTGAATGGAGACTTGCAGGCACTCAAATAAATGTCTATGTGACTGAACTACTGTATTGGTCCTGACTGGCAGAATAATCACACCCACTAATTTAATCAGGGAAATACATTTGTATGTCTAAATATTCTTAATCAGACTTTTTTTTTCAAATAATAAACTCCTCTGATATTACATGGACTAAATAACTCTGCAGACACTTTGTGTTCAAATCATTTTTGACTGTGAATAAAAAAAACATTTTGCTAGTGAAATGATTTTTTAAAAATTTAAACGGGCATACTTGATCATTTCGCGATATTGCCATATTTTTGCTGAACGTATTTAGTAGAGAACAACGACAATAAAGATCGCAACTTTTGGTAACAACCTTGCCCGTACCGGAAGTAGCGTGACGTAGTCAATTGATAGCCTCCTCACATTTTCCCATTGTTTACAATGCAGCTAGAGCGATTCGGACCGAGAAAGCGACGATTACCCCATTAATTTGAGCGAGGATGAAAGATTCGTGGATGAGGAACGTGAGAGTGAATGACTAGAATGCAGTGCAAGACATATCTTTTTTCGCTCTGACCGTAACTTAGGTACAAGCTGGCTCATTGGATTCCACGCTCTCTCCTTTTTCTATTGTGGATCACGGATTTGTATTTCAAACCACTTCGGATACTATATCCTCTTGAAAATGAGAGTCGAGCACGCGAAATGGACATTCACAGTGACTTTTATCTCCACGACAATACATCGACGAAACACTTTAGCTTCGGAGCTAACGTGATAGCATCGTGCTTAACTGCATATAGAAACAAAATAAATAAATCCCTGACTGGAAGGATAGACAGAAGATCAACAATACTATTAAAGGCCGACTGAAATGAATTTTTTTTATTTAAACGGGGATAGCAGATCCATTCTATGTGTCATACTTGATCATTTCGCGATATTGCCATATTTTTGCTGAAAGGATTTAGTAGAGAACAACGATGATAAAGATCGCAACTTTTGGTATCTGATAAAAAAAAGCCTTGCCCCTACCGGAAGTAGCGTGACGTAGTCAATTGAACAGCTCCTCACATTTTACTATTGTTTACAATGCAGCTAGAGCGATTCGGACCGAGAAAGCGACGATTACCCCGTTAATTTGAGCGAGGATGAAAGATTCGTGGATGAGGAACGTTAGAGTGAATGACTAGAATGCAGTGCAAGACATATCTTTTTTCGCTCTGACCGTAACTTAGGTACAAGCTGGCTCATTGGATTCCACGCTCTCTCCTTTTTCTATTGTGGATAACGGATTTGTATTTCAAACCACCTCGGATACTATATCCTCTTGAAAATGAGAGTCGAGAACGCAAAATGGACATTCACAGTGACTTTTATCTCCACGACAATACATCGGCGAAACACTTTAGCTACGGAGCTAACGTGATAGCATCGTGCTTAACTGCATATAGAAACAAAATAAATAAATCCCTGACTGGAAGGATAGACAGAAGATCAACAATACTATTAAACCATGGACATGTAACTACACGGTTAATGCTTTCCAGCCTGGCGAAGGTTAACAATGCTGTTGCTAACGACGCCATTGAAGCTAACTTAGCAACCGGACCTCACAGAGCTATGCTAAAAACATTAGCTATCCACCTACGCCATCCAGCCCTCATCTGCTCATCAACACCCGTGCTCACCTGCGTTCCAGCGATCGACGCTGCGACGAAGAACTTCACCCGATCACAGATGCGGTCGGCGAGACGGAGGAAGTTAAGGTGAGTTCGGCGGCTAGTGCGTCTGCTATCCATCTCTGTCCTCCTGGTTGTGTTGCTGCAGCCAGCCGCTAATACACCGATCCCACCTACAACTTTCTTCTTTGCAGTCTTCATTGTGCATTAAACAAATTGCAAAAGATTCACCAACACAGATGTCCAGAATACTGTGGAATTATGAGAAGAAAACAGAGCTATTTTGTATTGGATTCAATGGGGTACCGATACTTCTGTTTCACTGGCTACGTCACGCGCATACGTCATCATCCAAAGGCGTTTTCAACCGGAAGTTTAGCGGGAAATTTAAAATTGCACTTTATAAGTTCATTGGCATGTGTTGCAATGTTAAGATTTCATCATTGATATATAAACTATCAGACTGCGTGGTCGGTAGTAGTGGCTTTCAGTAGGCCTTTAAACTTGTTTTATGTGTCGGTACACATTAGTTTACAGTACCTCTAATTCAAACTTTAATGTATATTCATTCAATATAAGATATCAAATTTGGATTCTAAAGACTCCACATTGTTTGCCAAAGCCCTGATGTATACAAGTCATTAAAGATGACAAATAATCATTTGAAAGTGTTGTTTAGTAAATGTTGACTTTAAATAAAAGTATTATAATAATAATGACCGTATTTTTCGGACTATAAGGCGCACTTAAAATCCTTTCATTTTCTCAAAACTCGACAGTACGGAATCATTTTGGTTGTGCTTACCGACCTCGAAGCTATTTTATTTGGCACATGGTGAAATGATAAGTGTGACCAGTAGATGGCAGTCACACATAAATATATAAAATAAATAAATGGGCTATACTTGTATAGCGCTTTTCTACCTTCAAGGTACTCAAAGCGCTTTGACAGTATTTCCGCATTCACACACACATTCACACACTGATGGAGGGAGCTGCCATGCAAGGTGCTAACCAGCACCTATCAGGAGCAAGGGTGAAGTGTCTTGCCCAAGGACACAACGGACGTGACTAGGATGGTAGAAGGTGGGGATTGAACCCCAGGAACCAGCAACCCTCCGATTGCTGGCACGGCCACTCTACCAACTTCGTCACGCCGTCCATAAGAGATACGTGTGGACTGCAATATGACTCAAGAAAACAACACCAAAATGTTATATGTTCCATTGAAAATATAGAGCATTACACATCTATTCAAATCCATCAAAATGTTTTAGTATGACTGTGTTAGAATAATTATGTATATAATATCCCACAACTCTTATGCTTAAGGGCCGTTGCTATAGTTATTATCAATTGTGCTGAAGTGGTATTTTTTCTTTGTCTGTGCAAAAGCTGGCAATCCAAAAGCCAGTCTCGTATCAGTGTCTGTGTCCAGGAACGGCATGCTGACTGCCAAGGCCGAACACGAAGGTGAGCCACCTAAATAAGACCCGCCCACAAAACGGCGCATCCTGAAGCGACTGTCAGAAAGCGGCTTGAAGATGATCTGTAAAACATCATCTATGCAACATTTTTGACCAAAGAACCACCATTGCATGTTATGTAGACCACAAGGAAGTCTTTTACATTTAGAAAAAATAAATAACAATATGACCCCCTTTAATGAGCGGTCGGGAGCAGGAGGGGAGAGAGGATACGGACGTGACTGAAAAGTCACGTTCTACTGGAGAGAAAACTTTTGTGAAAACATCATTATTAAAACCTTGTTAAAACCTGCACGCTTGGCTTATGTATGAAAATAGACCTGACTAGAACCGCCCTATGGTCCGGAAAATACGGTACACCAACTATACTGTGTTTACTGCAGAATGTTTGTGATGACAAGCAAAAAACAAACAAAATAACTTTGAGAAGAAAATAAGTTGTTCTCTTTACCCCCACAAAACGAACCAAAAAGAAGCAAAACTGTGGCCCTGAAACCAGGGACGGACCGTAGCGTGGGTTACCTGTATTGCAGTGATGTGCGGTGAGGTTCATGACTGGTGAGGCACGGACTTCATCACAGTCAGATTTACAAACATATGAACCCTAAAGAGTATCATATTCACCATTTGATTGGCAGCAGTTAACAGGTTGTGTTTAAAAGCTCATACCAGCATTCTTCCCTGCTTGGCACTCAGCATCAAGGGTTGGAATTGGGGGTTAAATCACCAAAAATTATTCCAGGGCGCTGCTGCCCACTGCTCCCCTCACCTCCCAGGGGGTGAACAAGGGGATGGGTCAAATGCAGAGGACAAATTTCATCACACCTAGTGTGTGTGTGACAAACATTGGTACTTTAACTTAACTTTAACTTTACACATACAAACTGTAGCACACAAAAAAGCACATTTAATAAAAAAAAAAACGTTATTATGGTCCTACCTTTACTTATAAGTGCGGGAACAGTGGTGTTCGTGTTGGAGGAGTTGTGAATGAATGAAATATGAAATCCGTGCTGCAGTCTGCAGGTGTACCTAATGCTGTGTCCCTGTTCACGGCTTTTTGGCTTCTTGTTAAGTTACTTTTTTTGGGTGGATTCGGTCTTGCACGTGGAGGGTTTGGGTGTGGGCTTTGGTTGGTGTGGCGCTCCCGTCGGGGGTTCTGCGGCGGGGTGCATTAGCCGGCACAAGGAGGCGGCGTTACTGCGAGCCTCCCACAGTGCGTCTTCCCAGCAGTTTTATGATCGCTCAGCACAAGAAATACGTTACACCCATACAGTTGTTGACAAAATACACTGTACATTATGTACCTCAGCTAACTAAACTATGGAAATGTATAATATAATTCATATAGCAATACGGTCTCACTGCACAGCAGGCCAGCAGTTAGCCGAGTCCGCAATCCATGGTGAGGCACAACGCAGTGACGTGCCTCAACTGGCTGCTGATCACCGCACCGTCTCTTCTCAGTATTTGAACGACAAATGTGAAAATTCAGCGATTTTGAATAAAAATAATCCAAAACTGGTGAAGTTAAATGGAACATAACTTTATAGTATAATCACTGAATACATATAACAATTTAATTAATTTTTTTTCTTTTTACATTTTTTTTCTTTCCATGAAGGCAGGTGAGGCGGGGCCTCACCTGCCTCTAGTGACCGCACGTCACTGCTGTACTGTTACACCTAAAGTAAACACTACTATATACAGTTGATGCCAAAAGTTTGGACACACCTTCTCATTCAATGTGTTTTCTTTATTTTCATGACTATTTACATTGTAGATTGTCACTGAAGGCATCAAAACTATGAATGTGGAGTTATGTACTTAAAAAAAAAAATTGTGAAATAATTAAAAACATGTTTTATATTCTAGTTCCTTCAAAATAGCCACCCTTTGCTCTGATTACCGTTTTGCACACTCTTGGCATTCTCTCGATGAGCTTCAAGAAGTAGTCACCTGAAAGGGTTTTATAGTTTTGATGCCTTCAGTGACTATCTACGATGTAAATAGTCATGAAAATAAAGAAAACAGGTGTATCCAAACTTTTGGCCTGTACTGTATACCAGTGGTCCTCAACCTTTTTGTAGCTGCGGACCGGTCAACGCTTGAGAATTTGTCCCACGGACCGGTGGGGGGAGGGGGGGTGTATTTATTTTTTTATTTTTTTTTTATTTTTATTTTTTTACATAAATAAATACAATCATGTGTGCTTACCGACTGTATCCCTGCAGACTGGATTGATCTCTATTGATATATAATGTATATATTGTGTTTTTTATGTTGATTTCATTAAAAAAAATAAAATAAAATAAAAAATAAATTTATTTTATTTTTTAATTTTTTTTTAATTTCTTGTGCGGCCCGGTACCAATCGGTCCCCAGTGGTTGGGGACCACTGCTGTATACGAACAAAATGACAGTTTTCAGCTGTTAGCATATATTACCTCGATCAAACATGGTGGAAATGTGTGTTATACAAGATACTGCAGTAATCCGCTTTAATAAAAATTTAAAAAAATGGTGATATTAATCGAGATCTAATGATATAAAAAAAATGAATCGTGATAATTTTGTTTGCCGTATCGCCCATTTCTAAGACCGGCAGCCCACCTGATATTTCCACATTGCGCGTTTTGCAAATGGCTGCTGTGGAGAATGCATTTAAGAGTTCTTTCTTTATTCATAGTCATGTTTGGAGCAGCTAGTATTTTTCCATTTATACTCTGTATACTTGTTTCTCTTTGTCTGCAGATGTCTGTGTAATGTCTCAGGCATTGGAATGTGGCAGAGATGCCACAGGGTGGGGTCTGTTTTCGTATTCAATAAGTTATCTCGTCCCGTTTGAATGTTAGACCAATTCGAGATGCCGGTATGACCGCATTTGTGTGGACTGGTCTCCTAAAGCTTTAGTAAAACTTGATAATATTCCTATTCTGTCTTGATGGTCCTTCTTACTCAGCATATATGTCATCTAAAGAATTTGGGATTATACAGTGACTTTAATTCCCTGAGAGGAAGACTGGTCGGACGCAAGACTGCTGACGGGTCTTCCTCGGATGTTTTGAAGGACGTTGCCTCCACTACAAACAAACACTTGCTTCCTGCTTACGTCATCCAAACATCCTGTTTCAGCAGCGTTGTTACGGCGATATATCCCATTCTGACAAAAGCCGAAAAGGCAAATTTGGGCTGGTTTAGGCTCCCCAGAAAACTGAAGTTCCCAGTGATGCCTTACCTCGGTTTGGATCAGCGCTTCTCAATTATTTTCCCTTATCCCCCCGCCCCCCACCTAGGATAAATAAATCGTTTGGAGGGCTTTTTTCCACTCCTCTGCCTGCAGCATTTGAGTGATAGATATGTTGGTTAATCAGCATTGTTGAGCCTCTGGCAATCAGAAGTGGTTACAAGGCACAGCAAGTTTCATGTGATCCAGCCGATGCAATCAGTGCTCTAATAATACCACTTGCTCTTCAAGTTGCGTTAGCGTACAGTATCTGCAAACAGCCTCGGTTGCTACTAGACCTGTGTGGAAGTATTACTTTTCGCAAAATTATTTGCAAACCAATGTGTGCACATGTAATCCAGTTCATGTGCGTGTCTGTATATCAATCCCAGTGTTTTAGATCTCGCCTATGTGTGTTTTAAGTTGCCTGTCTCTCCCTAATCAGAAAGTACCTTAAGCAGGCTGACTATAAGCAGGGTTTCCCCTGAGATCACAGGTGTCAAACTCAGGGCCAGGGGGCCAGATAAGGCCCGCCACATCATTTTGAATGGCCCATGAAAGCTCAGAAATAATATGCATCAATGAAGTATCTTTCTTTCTTTTTCTATTTCGACAGAAAAAAAAGACATGTACTGCATGCAGTCATATATCTTTTAAACTTTATCCATATAATAATACAACAGATATTATTATGTATTATCATACATTCGAAAAAATTTGGGGGTAAAAACATACATAAATATCTACTTAGCCTCATAATTTCAAACCAAGTTATCCATCAAATTGTGCACTGTAAACATGACTATATATATATATATATATATATATATATATATATATATATATATATATATATATATATATATATATATATATATATATATATATATATATATATATATATATATATATATATATATATATATATATATATATATACACACATATAAATACATACATATATATACTGTATATATACACATATATATACATATATACAGTATATATATATATATACATATATATGTATATATATATATACACACACATATATACACATATATATATACATATATAAACACATATATATATACATATATACACACATATATACATATATACACACATACATATACATATATACACACATATATATATATACACATTATATATATACACATATACACACACACACATATATATATATATATATATATATATATATATATATATATACACATAGATACACACATATATATACATATATATATACACACATTATATATATATATATATATATATATATATATATATATATATATATATATATATATATATATATATATATATATATATATATATATATATATATATATACACACACATATACATGTACTGTACATATATATACATACATATGTACATATTTATTTATTTTTTATATATTTTTTTTAAAACAGCTCGGTCTTCGGAATCCTACCGTAAGAAAAAACATGTGGTACCATTTTTACATGTACAGTAACACACTGTGAAAAAAACAACCATATTTTTTAAGCAAAAAAACAAAACAAAAAACTGGCAGCTCAATCACCAGAATTTTACAGTGAAATAGAGTATGGCTATTTTACTGTAAACTTGAAAACAAATGAATTTAATTAATATATTGTAGCCCCCAGAAGAAATCACAGAAAGGCAGACACTATTTTTAACTTTTATTACCAATCTTATGATAACAGACAACGTCACAACTCCAACAGGTTTTTACCTCCCATGAAAACACTTTGGTCTCTGTGAGTCTTCGCTTCCCCCGGACATACAACAACACTTCCTCATTCTCCGCCAATTCGCTTGTGTTTGTAAACATGGGAAAACTGACATCAAATCAACACTTCACGAACACAAAACATTTTTATTAGCTGGTCGTTACAGTATAAATTTCTCTATATAGCCTGTTATTTTGCACACTATTGACAAGTGAAGTACCGAACACTTGACCACCGAAGAAAGACTGACCACCAAAAACCACACTACCTAAACCGTATGTAAACAAAACACACGCCAAAGGGGAACTGCACTTTTTGGGGGGAATTTTACCTATTGTTCACAATCATGAGAGACATGAAGGAAGACAAGTTTGTTTTGCTTCCTAACAAGTAAAAATCAGCTCATTCTAGGTGGCTAACAATGCAGCTAATGGGAGCAATAAATTCTACCTTTAAATCACTTTTAAAAAATGCCTTACAAAAACGCCAACAATACCTCATTAACCCCCCATAACCTGTAAAATAACCAAGCTGTAGAGACATTGTTATTGTAAGAGCGAATACTGAGGAACACTTTTTCTAGCGTAGTAACACATTGGCGTGCTACCGTATTAGCCGTACAAGCTACAAGGTAGCACAACACTGATACGACACTAATTTGTTCTCACTGGAAAAACATGAACAATCATATTACAGTATCTGTAAAGTATCAGCCCGCATTTCATGTTTTGTTTGTACACAGCTAGCCAGACAGCGTATGTACTGTAGTTGTAATAACAAGCACGGCGTCAAATATTTAAAGTGTGATTAACTCGATGGACAGTTGTTTGTCTGGTCCAGCTGGCCGAGGATGTTTTTACCGGTTTATTTTGGTTAAGCACTCTATTTATGCCAAAATAGCTTGGCTCCAAGTTCCGTATTTATAGCGTCAAAATCGCGGCCATCTTCTGTCTGCTCCAACGTAAAATCCTATACATTTTTTTAGAAAGACGTGTGTTCTTGTCTCTCACAATGATTATGAACAATAGGCAAAATTCCCCAAAAAAGTGCAGTTACCCTTTTAGCTTTTATGATTTTTATGCCGTCTTCCATATTGTTTTTATATTGTTTATCCATACTGTGTTCTTAGATTGTATATTGGCCTTTTATATTAGGTGTAATTTATGTTATTTTAACTGTGTTGTGAAGCATTTTGTAGCATTTGTGTGTGAAAGTTGCAATACAAATACATGTTACTTAGGATAGGATAGGATAGGACTTTATTGTCATTGCACAAGTACAACGAAACTATGTTTTCAGCACAAACCCTTTCAAGATTAGACAAACAAACAGTGTACAGGGTTACAGAACAGGAACGCTGATGGGTTGCCACAAGGCGCCCCGTAAAAAAATAAGAAAAAGGTAAAACGCTGGGGAAGAAGATGAGTAAAAAATACAATCTAGACTGAGCTCCTAAGGGGGCCTAGTCTGGAGTGGGAAAAAAACCTCCATGCCATGCACACATAAACACGTTACATTTAATCACGACAAACTCGCAACAGAGGGGCGGGGAGTTGGGGCCCTGGAGGGCGACTGCTGCTATGAAGCGCTGCCAGCCGACCATTACCACGAGGGGAACCAAGCGGTGGTGAAGGCGTGGGGTGGGGGATGGGTGTGTGTGTGTGTGTGTGTATGTGCCCATTGTCTTGGGTGTGATGATGTAATGTTCAGTCATACCAAAGACTATAAAAATGGGACCCATAACCTCCCTGCTTGGCACTCAGCATCAAGGGTTGGAGTTGGGGGTTAAATCACCAAAATGATTCCCGGGCGCGGCGCCGCTGCTGCTGCCCACTGCTCCCCAAGAGGATGGGTCAAATGCAGAGGACAAATTTCACCACATCTAGTGTGTGTGTGACAATCATTGGTACTTTAATCTTAAAACTTTAATAGACTGAGGCCGATCTGCATGCAAGCAAAAGTTCGACTCCAGGTGTCATTGAGGAGGGAGGGAGGTCAAAAGCGTCCATCATTGAGGTGCCCTCTGGGGTGTTTTCAGAACAGCCTCTACCTGTTGTTCACAGCGTCAAGGCCATTCGAAGGAGTCAAATCGTAGATTAGTATGTTTGTTTTCCGCGAGCAGACAATACAATGA
>NC_084732.1:200000-310000 GCF_033978785.1 Entelurus aequoreus | reverse complement strand
ATATATATATATATATATATATATATATATATATATATATATATATATATATATATATATATATATATATATATATATATATATATATATATATATATATATATATATATATATATATGTATATATATATATATATACACACACATATATCACATATATATATATATATATATATATATATATATATATATATATATATATATATATATATATATATATATATATATATGTATATATATATATATATATACACACACATATATATATATATATATATATATATATATATATATATATATATATATATATATATATATATATATATATATATATATATATATATATATATATATATATACACACACACATATATATATATATATATATATATATATATATATATATATATATATATATATATATATATATATATATATATATATATACAGTATATATGTGTGTGTGTTTATATGAATATAATGGATACATATTTCATTAAGAGTAAAAAGAGTGTGTGAAAGTTTGACATGTACCTTGTTTATTTCCGTGACGACATCCTTAAAGTTTTGAAATCAATCACAAATATCAAGCAGCCAAATTGCGGCAAACATGTGTAAGTGTGGAGAGTGTTTTGCCCATCATAATGGATTTAAAAGGGTGTAATTTTGAATTTTTGAAGGTGCATGGACATTTATTATAATACCCACAAAGTTCATTGAGCAGGCTGTGTTATGTGTTTTTTTACCATGTGTGTTGGTCTAAATCAGGGGTGTCAAACGTAAGGCCCGAGGGCCGGATCAGGCCCGCGAACAGGTTTTATCCGTCCCGAGGGATGAGTTAGCTAAGTATAAAAATGAGCCAAATTTTTTGAATGAAAGAAACTGCTGTTCTAAATGTGTCCACTAGATGTCGCAACAGCAATTCTTTGTATCTTTGTAGAAGATGCTACATATGGGGAAAAAAAATAATGATACATTTTAAAAAACACATGTTAATGCACCAGTCGAGGAAAATTAGCAAACTACATAAATAACATCCTATAATTTGATTTTTATCTTGATAGATTGAAAATTGCCACCAATGAGTTGACAGATGAACATTATCACATAATTTATTTAGAAAATTTAAATAACGACAAATAAAGATAGAATACTATTAACCGCAACATGCAAGTGTAAAAAAAACATTATAATTTGAACATTTTCAGAATGTGCTTGTTCTATTATTAAACAAAGAAAACAATCTGAAGTTTTCTTTATTTTTAATTTATTGTGTCGTGATTTTACCAGTCCGGCCCACTTGGGAGTAGATTTTTCTCCATGTGGCCCTCAATCTAAAATGAGTTTGACACCCCTGGTCTAAATTGTAAACTGTATGTCTGTTCTTGGACGTCTTTGCACTGAAAATACAATTGTGTTGTAATTTTCAGGTGAAATAAATTCATGTCATTCATTCAAATAAATATTCACACTGTTCAAACTCTTACTAATGCACTATTGTTTGCGTTTTTGTGGTTTTATTTCCAAAATCATTAAAAGTTGTTTCACAAAAGCCAAGCACGTTTAAGTTTTGCGTGGGTTTAATTGCGATGGTATTCAGTGAGGGGTATTCAGTGCCCCGCATGGACGTAATGGACGCATAGGATTGTAGGTCGGCCATGTTGACAGGTGTCAATGAGCTGAATAGCACTTACACACACACTTCTGATCTCCCCACCCGTCGAGAGTAGCAGCTGCCAGCGGGTGCTGTCGTCATGGAAATGCGGGTGACGCACTGGGTAGTTAGTTGCCCATTGATAAATCTGTTGTGGTCAGCGGACATAATGCAGAGTGTGTTGTTGATAATGATTTGAATGAATGATGGTAATTGTAGTTACCTCAACTTGGATTGATGGTCTTGTCCAGAGCAAAAATACATTTTATTTTGGCCAATTATGAAAGAGTGGACCGTGAGATCGACAGGCGGATCGGTGCAGCCTCTGCAGTGATGCGGACCCTGTATCGGTCTGTTGCGGTGAAACAAGAGCTAGGTCGAAAGTCAAAGCTCGATCTGCATCCCTATCCTCACCTATGGTCATGAGCTTTGGGTTATGACCGAATGGACAAGATCATGGGTACAAGTGTCCGAAATGAGTTTCCGCCATCGGGTGGCGGGGCTCTCCCTTAGAGATAGGGTGAGAAGCTCTGTCATTCAGGAGGAGCCAGATGAGGTGCCTCAGACTGGAAGTCTCTGCAGAGAGTGGCGAGGATGGCGGAAAAGATCATCAGGACTCCTTTACCGCCTATCCAGGAAATCGCAAAAAGCCCCTGCCTGACCAGAGCTCAGAAAATCAGTAGAAACTTCTCCCACCCCCACCAAGGACTGTTTTCACCGCTGGACTCTAGAAAGAGGTTCCGCAGCCTCCGTAGCAGAACCTCCAGGTTCTGTAACAGCTTCTTCCCCCAAGCCATTAGACCAGTGGTTCTTAACCTTGTTGGAGGTACTGAACCCCACCAGTTTCATATGCGCATTCACCGAACCCGAACCGTAATCATAAAATGATGTTAATATATTAAAGAAATACTATTAAAGATATATTTTACAAACAGAAAGTTACAGGAATGTACACATAATCCCATGTTTACATCTCATTGTGCAACATGTGAATGCTTTAGTGAACTAAATGCGATATCTGAAAGGGATACACATTATTTCCAAAGCAGGACCCCCACCCAGACATACAATACTAGTACATAGCTCATGAAAAACAATAGTTATAGTCATTGTAAGTGGGCCAAAACACTTATATTAGAAAATAATCTAATGGAAATGACTGCTGGTATTTGTATATAATAATAAAACCCTGTATCGGTCTGTTGCGGTGAAACAGGAGCTAGGTGGAAAGTCAAAGCTCGATCTGCATCCCTATCCTCACCTATGGTCATGAGCTTTGGGTTATGACCGAATGGACAAGATCATGGGTATAAGTGTCCGAAATGAGTTTCGCCATCGGGTGGCGGGGCTCTCCCTTAGAGATAGGGTGAGAAGCTCTGTCATTCAGGAGGAGCCAGATGAGGTGCCTCAGACTGGAAGTCTCTGCAGAGAGTGGCAAGGACGGCGGAAAAGATAATCAGGACTCCTCTTCCGCCTATCCAGGAAATCGCAAAAAGCCGCTGCCTGACCAGGGCTCAGAAAATCAGTAGAGACACCTCCCACCCCCACCAAGGACTTTTTTCACCCCTGGACTCTAGAAAGAGGTTCCGCAGCCTCCGTAGCAGAACCTCCAGGTTCTGTAACAGCTTCTTCCCCCAAGCTATTAGACCAGTGGTTCTTAACCTTGTTGGAGGTACTGAACCCCACCAGTTTCATATGCGCATTCTGTGAACCCGAACCGTAATCATATATTAAAGAAAATACTATTAAAGATATAGATATATATCTATATCTATATATAGATATAGATATATTTTACAAACAGAAAGTTACAGGAATGTACACATAATCCCATGTTTACATCTCATTGTGCAACATGTGAATGTTTTAGTGAACTAAATGCGATATCTGCATACTTGCCAACCCTCCCGTTTTTAGCGGGAGAATCCCGGTATTCAGCGCCTCTCCCGACAACCTCCCGGCAGAGATTTTCTCCCGACAAACTCCCGGTATTCAGCCGGAGCTGGAGGCCACGCCCCCTCCAGCTCAATGCGGACCTGAGTGGGGACAGCCGTTCTCACGTCCGCTTTCCCAGCAGCTTGCCAGCCCAATGACGTCATAACATCTACGGCTTTTAGAGAGTAGAGTGCACAACAAGGAGAGAGAGTTCTTGGTTTCTTATGTGGGTTTATTGTTAGGCAGTTTCATTAACGTCCTCCCAGCGCGGTAACAACACACAACAACAGCAGTCACGTTTAGTCTACCGTAAAGCAGTTCGTCTGCCGTAAACAGCAACGTTGTGACACTCTTAAACAGGACAATACTGCCACCTACTGGATAGCCTGCAGAACACTGAAATTCAAGTATTTTATTTATATGTATAATAAAATAAAAAATAAAAAAATAAGCTAGAATTCACTGAAAGTCAAGTATTTCATACATATATATATATATATATATATATATATATATATATATATATATATATATATATATATATATATATATATATATATATATATATATATATATATATATATATATATATATATATATATATATATATATATATGTATGAAATACTTGATTTGGTGAATTCTAGCTGTAAATATACTCTCCTCTTAACCACGCCCCAACCACGCCCCCGCCCCCCCCCGCCCCATCTTTCGGCCCAGCCCTAGTTTAGACTACTACAAATCAGGCAGCTTGTGAATAGTAAACCAAAGACCAAATTAAACCATGGTTACCATACTGTAAACATGCAATAAATAGTCCGCTTTTATGATATTCCATTCAACACTTAAATGATAAATGGGTTACACTTGTGTAGCACTTTTCTACCTTCAAGGTACTCAAAGCGCTTTGACACTACATTCACCCATTCACACACACATTTACACACTGAGTGCGGGAGCTGCCATGCAAGGCGCTAACCACGACCCATGATTGATTGATTGAAACTTGTATTGGTAGATTGCACAGTAAAGTACATATTCCGTACAATTGACCACTTAAATGGTAACACCCGAATACGTTTTTCAACTTCAATCAATCAATCAATCAATGTTTATTTATATAGCCCTAAATCACAAGTGTCTCAAAGGGCTGCACAAGCCGCAACGACATCCTCGGTTCAGATCCCAGATCAGGGCAAGGAAAAACCCAACCCAATGGGACAATAAGAAATCTTGGAGAGGACCGCAGATGTGGGGACCCCCCCTTGGGGGACCGGTGCTATGGACGTCGAGTGGATCTAGCATAATATTGTGAGAGTCCAGTCCATAGTGGATCTAACATAATAGTGAGAGAGTCCAGTCCATAGTGGATCTAACATAATAGTGTGAGAGTCCAGTCCATAGTGGATCTAACATAATAAGGAGAGTCCAGTCCATAGTGGATCTAACATAATATTGTGAGAGTCCAGTCCATAGCGGATCAAACATAATAGTGTGAGAGTCCAGTCCATAGTGAATCTAGCATAATATTTTGAGAGTCCAGTCCATAGTGGATCTAACATAATAGCGTGAGAGTCCAGTCCATAGTGGATCTAGCATAATATTTTGAGAGTCCAGTCCATAGTGGATCTAACATAATAGCGTGAGAGTCCAGTCCATAGTGGATCTAGCATAATATTTTGAGAGTCCAGTCCATAGTGGATCTAACATAATAGCGTGAGAGTCCAGTCCATAGTGGATCTAACATAATAATGTGAGAGTCCAGTCCATAGTGGATCTAACATAATATTGTGAGAGTCCAGTCTATAGTGGATCTAACATAATAGTGTGAGAGTCCAGTCCATAGTGGATCTAGCATAATATTTTGAGAGTCCAGTCCATAGTGGATCTAACATAATAGCGTGAGAGTCCAGTCCATAGTGGATCTAGCATAATATTTTGAGAGTCCAGTCCATAGTGGATCTAACATAATAGCGTGAAAGTCCAGTCCATAGTGGATCTAACATAATAATGTGAGAGTCCAGTCCATAGTGGATCTAACATAATATTGTGAGAGTCCAGTCTATAGTGGATCTAACATAATAGTGTGAGAGTCCAGTCCATAGTGGATCTAACATAATAGTGTGAGAGTCCAGTCCATAGTGGATCTTGCATAATATTGTGAGAGTCCAGTCCATAGTGGATCTAATATAATATTGTGAGAGTCCAGTCTATAGTGGATCTAACATAATAGTGTGAGAGTCCAGTCCATAGTGGATCTAACATAATAGTGAGAGTCCAGTCCATAGTGGATCTAACATAATAGTGTGAGAGTCCAGTCCATAGTGGATCTAACATAATAGTGAGAGTCCAGTCCATAGTGGATCTAACATAATAGTGTGAGAGTCCAGTCCATAGTGGATCTAACATAATATTGTGAGAGTCCAGTCCATAGTGGATCTAATATAATAGTGTGAGAGTCCAGTCCATAGTGGATCTAACATAATAGTGTGAGAGTCCAGTCCATAGTGGAGCTAACATAATAGTGTGAGAGTCCAGTCCATAGTGGATCTAACATAATAGTGTGAGAGTCCAGTCCATAGTGGATCTAACATAATAGTGTGAAAGTCAAGTCCATAGTGGATCAAACATAATAGTGAGAGTCCAGTCCATAGTGGATCTAACATAATAGTGTGAGAGTCCAGTCCATAGTGGATCTAACATAATAGTGAGAGTCCAGTCCATAGTGGAGATAACATAATAGTGTGAGAGTCCAGTCCATAGTGGATTTAACATAATAGTGTGAGAGTCCAGTCCATAATGGATTTAACATAATAGTGTGAGAGTCCAGTCCATAGTGGATCTAACATAATAGTGGGAGTCCAGTCCATAGTGGATCTAACATAATATTGTGAGAGTCCAGTCCATAGTGGATCTAACATAATAGTGAGAGTCCAGTCCATAGTGGATGTAACATAATAGTGAGAGTCCAGTCCATAGTGGGGCCAGCAGGAGACCATCCCGAGTGGAGACAAGTCAGCAGCGCAGAGATGTACCCAACCGATGCACAGGCGAGCGGTCCACCCCGGGTCCCGACTTTGGACAGCCAGTGCTTCATCCCTGGCCACCGAACCTGTGCCCCCCCCCCCCCCCCCTCCACGAGGGAGAGGGGGGCCGAGCAGAAAAGAAAAGAAACGGCAGATCAACTGGTCTAAAAGGGGGGTCTATTTAAAGGCTAGAGTAAGAGTAGAGCTTGTTTTAGTCGGGGTCCACGTTAATCAATTCATGTCTTGCTCAAGGACACACAACGGACGTGACTAGGTTGGTAGAAGCTGGGGATCGAACTAGGAACCCTCAGGTTGCTGGCACGGCCACTCTCCCAACCGCGCCACGCCGATGTTTCTCTTAAGGAGTCTACAGTGGTCACGTGACGGAATCCACGAGCTACGGATTACCGAGTATTCTGGGATATAAGGGTATCATCTTAGGAACATAATGAAACTCATCTTCAGTCCTGCTAATCATCCGTCTTTAGAAAATGTGAAGTGACAAGGAAACAATCACACGTCTCATTTTAAATACGAGGATTTTAAGGGAAGGTAAAACGTCTTCTTTACAAGTGCTTCTCTTATCTAAAGTGTCTAAGTGGAAGATCAGAGTAGGCTTCATGTCCGTGTAGCAAATAGTGTAATAATAAGCTACTTAGCCGCATAACGGTCTCCAGGATGTGGCCTCTGAGTGATCATGTGTTCCGAGGAGGAAGAATAGAAGAAGGAAAATGAAGAAGCGTAGCCGTCCGCCGCAGATAAGAGCATATTAAGCAGAAAAAAGATAAGCGGAGATGATTCAGTGGGAAGAGGAGCAAAAGGTTGATGTAGTTTTAGCGAGCCCAGAGGAGAAGATGATGGGGTGTTTGCTCGCCAGATGATTATTCAGACCCTTTCAGGTAGGAGAGCTTTTAGGGAATGTTGGAGAAAAGGAAATGTGATGATTATATATCTGGATGGATGCAGCGAAAAGGATTACTCCAACCCGACGCAGTCGAATCAAGCTTTTCTGCAAAATCCCTCAATTAAAGGCGCCGTCCTATTTGATGTGACGCTCTCGCCGTTTATTTAGTCCCCCGGATTTAGACGGCCTTTCATCGCCACACAATGGATTATTTTCAGCCTCGCCGCTGCGATCTCGATAAGGCATCAAGCGTTTGTCCAGAGACCGTTTCAAACAATCCCCATCTTCAACGGGGACAAACGTTGCCCGCAATTAATTAGGACGTCGTTTGTCGTGAGAAATGAACTCGGAGATATAAGGGGACACTTTGTGAAAGTAGCTAATTGTCTTAGATAAAGCTCGCTGCGATGTTCGCCTTTGCCTTTGTTCTCCCGCTGACTTTGATCCCTTTTCCCCCCGTACTTCAATTAGCTTGTCCATCGTTAGCAGCTTGTCCTGCTAACTTTTGCAACCAAACGCTGAACTCCTCGTGCGTTTCATGCTAGGAAGGGAGGGCCTGTTTCTGGGTACCCCCTGCAGGTTTAGACTCGGACTGACTTTAACGATCCACAGGGGAAATGGTTAGACGCAGTAACGCACTTGGCAAGAAGAAGGAACGGAAGCAATCTGCAATTGAATTCTATGACATTCTGTTTAATGCTAGGGATGTCATAGTACTTCATAACCACTGTTCGGTATGTTAGGGGAAACTGAAACGTACCATATTTTTCAGACTATAATCCATCCATCTTCTTCCGCTTATCCGAGGTCGGGTCGGAAGCCCAGACCTTCGTCTCCCCAGCCACTTCGTCCAGCTCTTCCCAGGGGATCCCGAGGCGTTCCCAGGCCAGCCGGGAGACATAGTCTTCCCGACGTGTCCTGGGTCTTCCCCATGGACTCGTACCGTGCCCTAAACACCTCCCTAGGGAGGCGTTCGGGTGGCATCCAGAGCCAGATACCCGAACCACCTCATCTGGCTCCTCTCGATGTGGAGGAGCAGCGGCTTTACTTAGCTTCTCACCCTATCTCTAAGGGAGAGCCCCGCCACCCGGCGGAGGAAACTCATTTCGGCCGCTTGTACCCGTGATCTTGTCCTTTCGGTCATAACCCAAAGCTCATGACCATAGGTGAGGATGGGAACATAGATCGACCGGTAAATTGAGAGCTTTGCCTTCCGGCTCAGCTCCTTCTTCACCACAACCATACTTGCCAACCTTGAGACCTCCAAATTCGGGAGATTGGGGGGGATTTCAGTGTTCATTCATTTACACATATACACACACATAACACTCCTCTCTACTCATTGTTGTATTTGAAAGTGCAATGCTTTGCAGCCAGTAGCACAGTCTTTGAAGGAGCATAGGTATGGGCACTGTAATATTCTGGGTTTGGAGTCAATAACCCGGCGAGGTGACGAAGTTTACGTCTCTTTACTTCATACTTCAGAACCGACTCCCACACTTGCCGTCAGGGTGGGCAATACAATGTAAACCGTTGGCCAACCAAACAGTAACCACAGAACATTAGTGTTCTGCGGTTACTTTTTGGTTGGCCAAGCGGACGTGACGACAGGCTGTCCTCACTCAGGTCCGCACGGACCTGGAGGGGGTGTGCCTTAAGTCCGGCTGGAAATCGGGAGAAATTCGGGAGAATGGTTGTCCTGGGAGATTTTCGGGAGAGGCACTGAAATTCGGGAGTCTCCCGAAAAATTCGGGAGGGTTGGCAAATATGACCACAACGGATCGATACAGCGTCCGCATTACTGAATACGCCGCACCGATCCGCCTGTCGATCACACGATCCACTCTTCCCTCACTCGTGAACAAGACTCCGAGGTACTTGAACTCCTCCACTTTGGGTCAGGGTCTCCTCCACAAACCCGGAGATGGCACTCCACCCTTTTCCGGGCTAGAACCATGGACTCGGACTTGGAGGTGCTGATTCTCATCCCGGTCGCTTCACACTCGGCTGCGAACCGATCCAGTGAGAGCTGAAGATCCTGGCCAGATGAAACCATCAGGACCACATCATCTGCAAAAAGCAGAGACCTAATCTTGCAGCCACCAAACCGGATCCCCTCAACGCCTTGACTGCGCCTAGAAATTCTATCCATAAAAGTTATGAACAGAATCGGTGACAAAGGGCAGCCTTGGCGGAGTCCAACCCTCACTGGAAACGTGTCCGACTTACTGCCGGCAATGCGGACCAAACTCTGACACTGATCGTACAGGGAGTGGACCGCCACAATCAGACAGTCCGATACTGCCCTCAGACTATAATGCGCCCTTAAAATCCTTTCATTTTCTCAAAGCTCGACAGTACGCTATATGCAGTGTTTTTCAACCACTGTACCAAGTGAGAAATTGGTGTGCCGTGCAAAATGATGCAACTTCACCAAGCTGGTCCAAAAAATATTTTTTGCAAATCAATAATTAGAATCTGCAAATAATGTGCCGTCGCTCAGTGTCTGTGCTGTATAGAGCTCGGCAGGGTAACCATGTAATCCTCCATATCAGTAGGTGGCAAGAGGTAGTTCATTGCTTTGTAAAAGTCGGAACGTGCCGGGTGAGACGAGGTCGGTTTGTTGTGATCCCAACATGCAGAGCACAGCGGGAGACAGCGTGCAGGTAAAAAGATATGTAATGCTTAAACTAAAAATAAACAAAAGGGAAAGGAAAAGGCAATGAAGCATAGGGATGGCTATGCAAACCAAAAGTAAAACTGAACTGGCTACAAAGTAAACAAAAACAGAACGCTGGACGACAGCAAAGACTTACAGCGTGTGGAGCGGAGATGGCGTCCACAAAGTGCATCCGTACATGACATGACAATCAACAATGTCCCCAAAAAGAAGGATAGAATCCGCACAACTTAAATAGCCTTGCTTGCTAACACAAAGCAGGAAGTCATGAAGCCGCTACAGGAAAACACCAACAAAAACAGGAAGACGCACCAAAATAACAGCGCAAAACAAGAACTGTAGCAAAACATCAACAAACTCAAAATAAGGCACGACGACCTGGTGGAGTTTTGTTTTTTAATGTTTTCTGCTGGTGGTGTGCCTCCGTATTTTTTTGATGAAAAAAACGTGCCTTGGCTGAAAAAAAGGTTGAAAAACACTGGCCTAATGTACGGAATAGTGTTGCCTGTGCTTACCGACCTCCAAGCTATTTTATTTGGTACATGGTGAAATGATAAGTGTGACCAGTAGATGGCAGTCGCACATAAGAGATACGTGTAGACTGCAATATGATGGCAGTCACACATAAGAGATACGTGTAGACTGCAATATGATGGCAGTCACACATATGATATTCGTGTGGACTGCAATATGACTCAAGTAAACAACACCAAAATGTTATATGTTCCGTTGAAAATATAGAGCATTACACATCTATTCAAATCTATCAAAATGTTTTAGTATGACTTTGTGTTAGAATAATTATGTATATAATATCACACAACTCTTATGCTTAAGGGCCGTTGCTATAGTTATTATCAATTGTGCTGAAGTGGTATTTTTTCTTTGTCTGTGCAAAAGCACAGCAACACCAAAATGTTATATGTTCCATTGAAAATATAGAACATTACACACGGCTCTCAAAAATCGATCAAAATGCTTTAGTACGACTTTGTAAAATAATAATATGACCCCTTTAATGCGTCCTATAATCCGGTGCGCTTTTTGTATGAAAATAGACCTGAATAGACCCGCCCATCGGCAGTGCGCCTTATAATCCGGTGCGCCATACGGTCCGGAAAATACGGTAACTGAAACTGAATATTTCCCCACCTTTGGACAGAGTGAACCGTTTGTAAAGTACATTATGTTCAAAGACATAACAGGAATACACCCTGTGCTTGTAATCCTTGCACATACACTGTGTTACATGGCCTTTCCTTTTAACAACACTCAGTAAACATTTGGGAACTGAGGAGATACCATTTTTTAAGCTTTTCAGGTAAAATTATTTCCCATTCTTGCTCGATGTACAGCTTAAGTTGTTCAACAGTTGTGGTATTTTAGGCTTCATAACGCGCCACACATTTTCAATGGGAGACAGGTCTGGACTACAGGCAGGCCAGTCTAGTACCCGCACTCTTTTACTATGAAGCCACGCTTTTGTAACACGTGGCTTGGCATTGTCTTGCTAAAATAAGCAGGGGCGTCCATGGTAACGTTGCTTGGATGGCAACATATGTTGCTCCAAAACCTGTACGTACCTTTCAGCATTAATGGTGCCTTCACAGATGTGTAAGTTACCCATGTCTTGGGCACTAATACACCCCCATACCATCACACATGCTGGCTTTTCAAATTTGCGCCTATAACAATCTGGATGGTTATTTTCCTTTTTGTTTCCGTAGGACACGACGTCCACAGTTTCCAAAAACAATTTGTAATGTGGACTCGTCAGACCACAGAACACTTTTCAACTTTGCATCAGTCCATTTTAGATGAGCTCGGTCCCAGCGAAGCCGGCGGCGTTTCTGGGTGTTGTTGATAAATGCCTATCGCTTTACGTAATAAGAGTTTTAACTTGCACTTACAGATGTAGCGACCAACTGTAGTTACTGACAGTGGTTTTCTGAAGTGTTCCTGAGCTCATGTGGTGATATCCTTTACACGCTGACGTCGCTTTTTGTCGCAGTACCACCCGAGGGAGGGAAGGTCCGTAACATCATCGCTTACGTGCAGTGATTCCTCCAGATTCTTCTAAACCTTTTGATGATATTACGGACCGTAGATGGTAAATTCCTTGCAATAGCTGGTTGAGAAATGTTATCTTAAACTGTTCGACAATTTATATTATGTTCCTGAGCTCATGTGGTGATATCCTTTACACGCTGACGTCGCTTTTTGTCGCAGTACCACCCGAGGGAGGGAAGGTCCGTAACATCATCGCTTACGTGCAGTGATTTCTCCAGATTCTTCTAAACCTTTTGATGATATTACGGACCGTAGATGGTAAATTCCTTGCAATAGCTGGTTGAGAAATGTTATCTTAAACTGTTCGACAATTTATATTATGTTCCTGAGCTCATGTGGTGATATCCTTTACACGCTGATGTCGCTTTTTGTCGCAGTACCACCTGAGGGAGGGAAGGTCCGTAACATCATCGCTTACGTGCAGTGATTTCTCCAGATTCTTCTAAACCTTTTGATGATATTACGGACCGTAGATGGTAAATTCCTTGCAATAGCTGGTTGAGAAATGTTATCTTAAACTGTTCGACAATTTATATTATGTTCCTGAGCTCATGTGGTGATATCCTTTACACGCTGATGTCGCTTTTTGTCGCAGTACCACCCGAGCGAGGGAAGGTCCGTAACATCATCGCTTACGTGCAGTGATTTCTCCAGATTCTTCTAAACCTTTTGATGATATTACGGACCGTAGATGGTAAATTCCTTGCAATAGCTGGTTGAGAAATGTTGTTCTTAAACTGTTGGACAATTTGCTCACGCATTTGTTCACAAAGTGGTCAACCCTCGCCCCGTCCTTGTTTGTGAATGACTGAGGAATTTCATGGAAGCTGCTTTCATACCCAATCTCGGCACCCACCTGTTCCCAATTAGCCTGTTCACCTGTGGGATGTTCCAAATAAGTGTTTGACGAGCATTCCTCAACTTTCTCAGTCGTTTTTGCCACTTGTGCCGGCTTTTTTGGCATCAAATTCCAAATTAGCTAATATTTGCAAAAAAAATAACAAAGTCTTTGCAGTCTATTCAATTGAATATAGGTTGAAAAGTATTTGCTAATCATTGTATTCTCTTTTTATTTACCATTTACACAACGTGCCCACTTCACTGGTTTTGGGTTTTGCAATACATTTCGGGTGACGCTGTTTTGCAACATGAATACGCCGAGGTAGGACCTTCGTACTGTTCCAAGAGTACCCCTTTTTACCGACATGTACGCCTCTGTAAAGTATTGAATGGAGAAAAAAACGTCGAGAAAGGTTGATTTATATGGAATGCAGGCCTGAATTAGTGTCATGAATAATAAAGGACTGGCGAGCAGAGGACTTACAGTACGGTAGTCCATTGCTTGCAAAATGCTAATGTAAGTCGGAAATTGGTGCACTGTTGACTATAGAAGGCTCTCTTTTTGGAGGAGATGACAAATCTCATCTCGCATCAAAAAAAAAAAAGAAAAGAGAAATGACATCTGTGACTCTGCGTCGCGAGCTGACGTTGCCATGGAAACGACAAACTCGGTCGGTCGTGATTTTTGCGTATTCCTCTGAGACGGGAATGTGTGTTTTTAAGCAGCGAGCGTGTTGGTGTCACCACAGCCAAAGTGAGTCACCTTCTTTTGCCGTTTGTTGTGGCAAACGCTCCCGCTAGTCCTTTTCTTCTATTCTTATTCTTATTTTCTTCCGCTCTGCCTCCTTCTTCTTCTTCTTCTTCCGTTTGCTTCGTGATGGAATCTTCCAAAAAGGCGAGGAAATTGAGTCAAGCAAAAAAAAAAAAAAAAAAAAAAAAAAAAAAAAGGGGAAAGAGAAGGATGTGAGGATGGTGAGGCGTGTCGCTCCTTTGAGCTTCGGGGTGGAAGAGGTTTCTGAAGGGTAATTTTGCTCTTCCTCTGCGGGCAGGTTGCCTTTAAGCACCCTGACAGCTCGCTGAAAAATCCTCGGCGGGGGATTGCCAGCCATAAAGCGAGCATTAAACAGATCTATCATGGAGCCGGATCATCGTCTGGGACTGGCACTGGTGTCCAATAATACAGTCTGCTTTCTCCAATTTCACATGACGCACAGCCAGTTGGGGACAATAAACACACACACACACACACACACACACACACACACACACACACAATATCTGTCTTGATTGATCATCTCGTCCTCTGAAAAATGTTTCCAACTTTTTTCCAGTTAGTCGAGCTTTTGTGACGTTGTCTCTTGTTATACACTATGTTGTCAAAAGTATTGACTCACATATAAACTTGAAGTGCCATCCCATTCCTAACCCGTAGGGTTCAATATGATGTGGGTCCACCTTGTGCAGCTATTACAGCTTCAACTCTTCTGGGAAGGCTGTCCACAAGGTTGCGGAGTGTATTAAATCGGAATTGTCCAACATTGATGAAGTCTGTCGGGTTCAAACACCGGTGACATCTATTAAACAAGACAAGAAGCAAAGAATCAGACGGAGACAGAATTCAATGTGGTTCAGTGAGGAGAAACGTGCACATCCGTACCCTTGTACGGTGTCACCACGTTCTGCCAAAAGATTGCACACCCCCTTCTTTTATTTTGGAACCTCCCCGACCACATGGCCACCACTGCTTCCAAAGGACAAAGGTTCGTTAAATAGTTCAAAAAGAGTTCCGTAAAATAGTTAAAAAAGAGTTCCATAAAATAGTTCAAAAAGAGTTCGTAAAATAGTTCAAAAAGAGGTCCATAAAATAGTTCAAAAAGAGTTTGTAAAATAGTTCAAAAAGAGGTCCATAAAATAGTTCAAAAAGAGTTTGTAAAATAGCTCGAAAAGAGTTCGTAAAATAGTTCAAAAAGAGGTCCATAAAATAGTTCAAAAAGAGGTCCATAAAATTGTTCAAAAAGAGTTTGTAAAATAGCTCGAAAAGAGTTCATAAAATAGTTCAAAAAGAGGTCCATAAAATAGTTCAAAACGAGTTCGTAAAATAGTTCAAAAAGAGGTCCATAAAATAGTTCAAAAAGAGGTTCATAAAATAGTTCAAAAAGAGTTTGTAAAATAGTTCAAAAAAAGGTCCATAAAATAGTTCGAAAAGAGTTCGTAAAATAGTTCAAAAAGAGGTCCATAAAATAGTTCGAAAAGAGTTTGTAAAATAGTTCAAAAAGAGGTCCATAAAATAGTTCAAAAAGAGGTTCATAAAATAGTTAAAAAAGAGGACCATAAAATGGTTTAAAAAGAGGTCCATAAAATAGTTCGAAAAGAGTTCGTAAAATAGTTCAAAAAGAGGTCCATAAAATAGTTTGAAAAGAGTTCCGTAAAATAGTTCAAAAAGAGGTCCATAAAATAGTTCAAAAAGAGTTTGTAAAATACTTCAAAAAGAGGTCCATATAATAGTTCAAAAAGAGTTTGTAAAATAGTTCGAAAAGAGTTCGTAAAATAGTTCAAAAAGAGGTCCATAAAATAGTTCAAAAAGAGGTCCATATAATAGTTCAAAAAGAGGTTCATAAAATAGTTCAAAAAGAGTTCGTAAAATAGTTCAAAAAGAGGTCCATAAAATAGTTCGAAAAGAGTTCGTAAAATAGTTCAAAAAGAGGTCCATAAAATAGTTCGAAAAGAGTTCGTAAAATAGTTCAAAAAGAGGTCCATAAAATAGTTCGAAAAGAGTTCGTAAAATAGTTCAAAAAGAGGTCCATAAAATAGTTTGAAAAGAGTTCGTAAAATAGTTCAAAAAGAGGTCCATAAAATAGTTCAAAAAGAGGTTCATAAAATAGTTCAAAAAGAGGTCCATAAAATGGTTCAAAAAGAGTTTGTAAAATAGTTCAAAAAGAGGTTCATAAAATAGTTCAAAAAGAGGTCCATAAAATGGTTCAAAAAGAGTTCGTAAAATAGTTCAAAAAGAGGTCCATAAAATAGTTCAAAAAGAGTTCGTAAAATAGTTCAAAAAGAGGTCCATAAAATAGTTCGAAAAGAGTTCGTAAAATAGTTCAAAAAGAGTTTGTCTGGAAATTGGGCAGATCCTGTCTTCTCTCCGCTCTGAAGTCCTTGGACCAGAACAACATCCTTCTGTTGATTACCATACATGAAAGAACACAGGAACACACTAATCTTGCTCCCCCCCCCCCCCCCTCCCCCACACAGTGGAGTTTTACGAGCCTTACTCTTGGGTAGGTTTCAAAGACAGCCTTTTGTCTTCTTGTCAGGCACTCAATGTAATACAAAGTTTTTGTGATAATTTAGAAACAATTATTCAAACAAGGTCACACACTGATGTTGTTCGAGAAGGCCTGACTCTCAGTCTCCGTTCTAATTCATCCCAAAGGTGTTCTATCGGGTTGAGGTCAGGACTCTGTGCAGGCCAGTCAAGTTAATCCACACCAGACTCTGTCATCCATGTCTTTATGGACCTTGCTTTGTGCACTGGTGCACAGTCATGTTGGAAGAGGAAGGGGCCCGCTCCAAACTGTTCCCGCAAGGTTGGAAACATGGAATTGTCCAAAATGTGTTGCTATCATGTAGCATACAAAGTTCCTTTCACTGGAAATAAAGGGCCAAGCCCAACTCCTGAAAAACCAACCCCACACCGTAATTCCTCCTCCACCAAATTTCACACTCGGCACAATGCAGTCCGAAATGTAGCGTTCTCCTGGCAACCTCCAAACCCAGATTCGTCCATCAGAAATTTCACGACTGGATTTGTTGCACAGTGGCATCCTACGACGGTTCCACGCTGGAAATCACTGAGAGCGGCCATTCTTTCACAAATGTTTGTGCTTTAGCTTCCTCATTTTGTGGGTGTTTCGAGGGCCGTCTCGACATTGTTTACTTTAGGACAGGGCGGTTGAATGTTCGGGCATAAATGATCGGTACCGGAAATACTATTTCCCCAAACAAATGTTTTTCTGCGAACATTTTACTCAAAATGTATGTCAATTTCCCTGATATTCTGTGTTTAACAGCGGATTCCGTTTTATTGGCCAATTTTGTGACTCCATCCGCGGTTGCGTGAACGCAAAAAATCATTAGCATTGTGTCAGATAAAAAAGTAGCAGGGAAGCCCAGACTTTCCTCTCCCCAGCCACTTCGTCCAGCTCCTCCCGGGGGATCCCGAGGCGCTCCCAGGCCAGCCGGGAGACATAGTCTTCCCAACGTGTCCTGGGTCTTCCCCATGGCCTCCTACCGGACGTGCCCGAAACACCTCCCTAGGGAGGCGTTCGGGTGGCATCCTGACCAGATGCCCGAACCACCTCATCTGGCTCCTCTCATGTGGAGGAGCAGCGGCTTTACTTTGGGCTCCCCCCGGATGGCAGAGCTTCTCACCCTATCTCTAAGGAGAGCCCCGCCACCCGGTGGAGGAAACTCATTTCGGCCGCTTGTACCCGTGATCTTGTCCTTTCGGTCATAACCAAAGCTCATGACCATAGGTGAGGATGGGAACGTAGATTCGACCGGTAAATTGAGAGCTTTGCCTTCCGGCTCAGCTCCTTCTTCACCACAACGGATCGATAATACAGCGTCCGCATTACTGAAGACGCCGCACCGATCCGCCTGTGGATCTCACGATCCACTCTCCCCTCACTCGTGAACAAGACTCCGAGGTACTTGAACTCCTCCACTAGGGGCAAGATCTCCTCCCCATTCCTAACCCATAGGTTCAATATGATGTCGGTCCACCTTTTGCAGCTATTACAGCTTCAACTCTTCTGGGAAGGCTGTGTTTATCGGAATTGTCCACCTTTCTTCCAAAAGCGCATTGGTGAGGTCACACACTGATGTTGGCTTGATGTCTCCGGGTTTTCCTACATCTTGTATTTGAGTTTGTTAATAGGGCTAGGCGAAATAAGGCTCAACTTCAGCCTATAAACCCTTCCGGTCTGTGACATTGCCAATTAATGAATTCATGGATTTAAAACCGAAGAATAATAAACTGAACTAAACGAAGGTATTGTGTGGCAGAACGATGGCTGTGGATCAACTACTACCAGTCCAAAATAGTCGGAATACCCCGCGAAAGGATTCCATCCAGTTGTAAACAAAGGGCATCCTGGAAACCTTCTGTGACTAGAATGTTTCTAACTCCTGTTATTTGTTGGAGGCTAAATTGCAGAGTCTTTTAGGAATGGTTGAAAGGACAGTGTTGTATGTGTTAGACAGGTGGTGTCGCAGACCACCTCCTCTATTCAGGGATGTTTTTTCAACCTTGACATAGATGGCTTCCCTCCCTCCTCTTTCATACCATCCGTCCTCCCTATCCAGAATCTGTACATTTTTGTTCTCAAAGGGGCGCTGTTTCTCCCTGAGGTGAGTCTTGGCCTGAAGACTTTGCAATGCTTCAGCTTAGTAATAAGTAAGTACATAAGTAAATTGTATTTATAAAGCGCGTTTCACAGATAAGATCACAAAGCACTGTACGTAACATAGGTGAAGTAAAGCAACAATTAAATAAAAACAACAGGGGCTACATCATAAAAAGGATAACAAGTGGATTAATAGCTCCTGCCTATCTTGCCGATTGTATTGTACCATATGTCCCGGCAAGAAATCTGCGTTCAAAGAACTCCGGCTTATTAGTGATTCCCAGAGCCCCAAAAAAGTCTGCGGGCTATAGAGCGTTTTCTATTCGGGCTCCACTACTATGGAATGCCCTCCCGGTAAAAGTTAGAGATGCTACCTCAGTAGAAGCATTTAAGTCCCATCTTAAAACTCATTTGTATACTCTAGCCTTTAAATAGACCCCCCTTTTTAGACCAGTTGATCTGCCGTTTCTTTTCTTTTCTTTTCTCCTCTGCTCCCCACTCCCTTACGGAGGGGGAGTTGCACAGGTCCGGTGGCCACGGATGAAGTGCTGGTTGTCCAGAGTCGGACCCCGGGTGGACCGCTAGCCTGTGCATCGGTTGGGGACATCTCTACGCTGCTGACCCGTCTCCGCTCGGGATGGTTTCCTGCTGGCCCCACTATGGACTGGACTTTCGCTGATGCGTTGGATCCGCTGTGGACTGGACTTTCACAATATTATGTCAGACCCACTCGACATCCATTGCTTTCCTTGCCCGTATGTGGGCTCTGTACCGAGGATGTCGTTGTGGCTTGTGCAGCCCTTTGAGACACTTGTGATTTAGGGCTATATAAATAAACATTGATTGATTGATTGATTAAAAATTATAGTAAAAAAGGTGGATTAACTAAAAGCTTTCCTAAAAAGAGAAGTTTTCAAATGTTTCTTAAAAGTGTCAACACAGTCAAGCTCACGGAGGGACTGGTTCAAGTTGTCTGGGAGCTATAGCCTGGAATGCCAGGTCTCTACAGGTTTTAAAATTAGTTTTTGGGATCTTTGGAAGACCCTGGCCTGGCCCTGAAGAGTAGGGACATAACAAGTCAGTGATGTACTGAGGGGCTCCACCATGCAACGCACGGAAAGTCAAGACTAAAATCTTAAACTCACTGCAGAATTTGACTGGAAGCCAATGAAGACTGGATAAAATGTGATAAAACATATTGCTGGGGATTGTGGCCAAACAGCTCAACACATCACTTGGACAAAGATAAGACCTTCTGGAGGAAAGTTCTGTGGTCAGATGAAACAAAAGTTGAGCTGTTTGGCCACAATACCCAGCAATATGTTTGGAGGAGAAAAGGTGAGTCCTTTAATCCCAGGAACACCATTCCTGCCTTCCCAAAGCCCTGATTTAAATGTGTGGACGATGCTGAAGAAACAAGTCCATGTCAGAAAACCAACAAATTTAGCTGAACTGCACCAATTTTGTCACCGATCCGCCTGTCGATCTCACGATCCACTCTTCCCTCACTTGTGAACAAGACTCCGAGGTACTTGAACTCCTCCACTTGGGGAAAGATCTCCTCCCCAACCCAATAAATTCATAAAAGAACCAAATTTCATGAATGTTTTTTTGTGACCGACAAGTATGTGCTCCAATCACTCTATCACAAAAAAATAAGAGTTTTAGAAATTATTGGAAACTCAAGACAGCCATGACATTATGTTCTTTACTAGTGTATGTAAACTTTTGACCACAACTGTATATATGTGTCATGTATTTCAATCAATCAATCAATGTTTATTTATATAGCCCTGAATCACAAAAGTCTCAAAGGGCTGCACAAGCCACAACGACATCCTCGGCACAGAGCCCACACAAGGGACGTCGATGTGAATGACTATGAGAAACCTTGGAGGGGGCCGCATATGTGGGTAACCCCCCCTCTAAGTACAGTCCCTAGTGGATCCACATAACAGTGAGAGTCCAGTCCATAGTGGGGCCAGCAGGAGACCATCTCGAGCGGAGACAGGTCAGTAGCGCAGAGACGTCCCCAACCGATGCACAGGCAACTCTGGACAGCCAGCATCTCATCCATGGGCACCGGAACCGGAATAACCCGGCGAGGGGGCAAAGGAGAAAAGAAAACGGCAGATCAACTGGTCTAAAAAAAGGGGGGTCTATTTAAAGGCTAGAGTATACAAATGAGTTTTAAGATGGGACTTAAATGCTTCTACTGAGGTAGCATCTCTAACTTTTACCGGGAGGGCATTCCATAGTACTGGAGCCCGAAAATAAAACGCTCTATAGCCCGCAGACTTTTTTTGGGGCTCTGGGAATCACTAATAAGCCGGAGTTCTTTGAACGCAGATTTCTTGCCGGGACATGTATTTAAGTATTTAAGTAACTAAACTGTACATGTCTATATGTGTACAGTTTGTATCTACGCGCATTCCTGATCAGCCTCTGAAAGCCAAAACGTGTGCAAAAATGCATGATTCCTAGAAGGTGATATAGGTGTGTTGGCAAGCAAGGCCTCTACCATGAATTGATTAACGTGGACCCCGACTTAAACAAGTTGAAAAACTTATTCGGGTGTTACCATTTAGTGGTCAATTGTACGGAATGTGTACTGTACTGTGTAATCTACTAATAAAAGTTTCAATCAATCAATCAATCAAACTCATGAACGCCATTGCTACTGAGGTTGAACGCAATATTTTGAATGTTCTATTTCTAAGATCCCGAGGGCTATGAAACAACAAAGTCAAGGAGGCAAACCCAAAGAAATTTCCACAGTCATGAGTCGGAGGATCTGATTGCCTGTACATTCAAACATAGGACGATCCTCTACCTAAATTAGGCCATAACTGGTGATGAGTGCGGCCCAATAACAGTCCATCTGCAAGGGATAGAGTACCACATACTTTTTTTGGTACCGACCGAATTCCATTGGCACGACACTGTATTTGTTCACCCAGTAACAGGTTACAATCATTTCAAAGGCAAAGCCAAAGATCCATCAAGTCGGTCAAATAACGGATCAGAGGTTAGCAACAGGTAGCGGGCCAATGTTATATTCCGATTGAGAATTTTCTATCTGCCATTCGTTGGATTTGAAAGAATGAACAGAACTTGACCCACTTTTCAACTCCCTCTAACAGGATCCAGAAGATCCCGAGCAATTTGAAACGGATCAGTGCCACTTTATTAAGTCTTGTTTTATGTCTCTGCAGCCGAGAGAGCAAGGCAAGGAAGGGTTCTGAAAAGAGGCAGGCAAAAAAGAAAGTGGAGGATGGTTAGCACTGTTTCATGTTGGACGTTATCACGGGCAGGCAGACTGATGCGGGCCAAAGCCAGCAATGCATCACCTCGCCTACCAAGGTCAAGCACTTCCTCTCTCCCTCAGTCCCTCTTCCTGTCTCTTGCAGTGGAGTCGCGGGGAGATTTGTTGGGGGGGGGGAAGGGAGTGAGATGAAATGTCAAGAGCGGAGCGACGGGCCGGGAACGGGGAGATTCTAATTAACTTCCTCTGGTGGAGATTCTCCCTCTTCCTTTCTGGTATGAATCTTTCATCTCCGCTTCGCTCCGCCTCGGAGGAGCGGCTCGGCTCACACCAAAAGGACGGAGCGCCGCCGAGAGAATGCGAAAGGTCAAAAAACAAACAGTTGGGCTGTGAATGACGGAGCTCCTCGTGGGGACGTGAAGCCGTGCGGCCTGCAGCCCTGAATCCAAAGTCCGGGGAGAAGGGTGAAAACTATCTTACGCACGGCAGCTTCCAAGGTCGCTGGAAGTATGGAACGGATTCTAGGATATCAAGACCACTGGCGGCTTTGTGCTTCTGCATAGTCACTACGTCACCGCTTCCAACACCAACTTGATTCACAATGTGCCATTCTCCATCAAAACACTCAGCAACTCAGTAAGCAACCACACCTTTATTGTCGACTATTTAGCTTGTTAGCTACACAACTAGACGCAAGGCAACTCAGTAAGCAACCATGCCTATATTGTCGACTATTTAGCTTGTTAGCTACACAACTAGACGCAAGGCAACTCAGTAAGCGACCACACCTTTATTGTCGACTATTTAGCTTGTTAGCTACACAACTAGACGCAAGGCAACTCAGTAAGCGACCATGCCTATATTGTCGACTATAAAGCTTGTTAGCTACGCTACTTAATGCTAGGCAACTCAGTAAGCGACCATGCCTATATTGTCGACTACATAGCTTGTTAGCTAGACTACTTGACGCTAGGCAACTCAGTACGACAATGCCTATATTGTCGACTATAAAGCTTGTTAGCTACGCTACTTAATGCTAGGCAACTCAGTAAGCGACCATGCCTATATTGTCGACTATATAGCTTGTTAACTACTCTACTTAATGCTATGCAACTCAGTAAGCGACCATGCCTATATTGTCGACTATTTCGCTTGTTAGCTACGCTAATTGACGCTAAGCAACTCAGTAAGCAACCATGCCTATATCGTTGACTATTTAGCTTGTTAGCCACGCTACTTAAAACTAGGCAACTCAGTAAGGACCATGCCTATATTGTCGACTATTTCACTGGCTAGCTACGCTACTTATTGCTAGGCAACGCAGTAAGCGACCATGCCTATATTGTCGACTATTTCACTGGTTAGCTACGCTACTTAATGCTAGGCAACTCAGTAAGCGACCATGCCTATATTGTCGACTATTTCACTGGTTAGCTCGCTACTTAATGCTAGGCAACTCAGTAAGCGATCATGCCTATATTGTCGACTATTTCACTGGTTAGCTACGCTACTTAATGCTAGGCAACTCAGTAAGCGATCATGCCTATATTGTCGACTATTTCACTGGTTAGCTACGCTACTTAATGCTAGGCAACTCAGTAAGCGATCATGCCTATATTGTCGACTATTTCACTGGTTAGCTACGCTACTTAATGCTAGGCAACTCAGTAAGCGATCATGCCTATATTGTCGACTATTTCACTGGTTAGCTACGCTACTTAATGCTAGGCAACTCAGTAAGCGACCATGCCTATATTGTCGAATATATAGCTTAATAGCTAGACTAGTTGACACTAGCCAACGCAGTAAGCAACCATGCCTATTACTTAGCTTGTTAGCTAGACTAGTTGACGTTAGCCAACGCAGTAAGCAACCACACCTATTTTGTTGACTATTTTGCTTGTTAGCTACGCCACTTGAGACTAAGCAACTCAGTAAGCGAACCGTGCCTATATTGTCGACTATATAGCTTGTTAGAGACGCTACTTAACGCTAGGGCAACTCAGTAAGTGACCATGCTATATTGTCGACTATTTCACTGGTTAGCTACGCTACTTAATGCTAGGCAACTCAGTAAGCGACCATGCCTATATTGTCGACTATTTAGCTTGTTAGAGACGCTACTTAACGCTAGGCAACTCAGTAAGCAACCATGCCTATATTGTTGACTATTTCGCTTGTTAGCTACGCTAGTTGACGCTAAGCAACTCAGTAAGCAACCATGCCTATATTGTTGACTTTTTAGCTTGTTAGCTATGCTAGTTGACGATAAGCAACTCAGTAAGCAACCATGCCTATATCGTTGACTATTTAGCTTTTTAGCTACGCTAGTTGACACTTGGCAACTCAGTAAGCAACCAGGCCTATATCGTTGACTATTTAGCTTTTTAGCTACGCTAGTTGACACTCGGCAACTCAGTAAGCAACCAGGCCTATATCGTTGACTATTTAGCTTGTTAGCTGGACTAGTTGACGCTAGGCAACTCAGTAAGCAACATATGATTGGAGAGCGAGCTTCCGCAGCTACTGGGTCCATGACGATGACTTCTGTTTTGCCTGAGCCGCCGTTTTACTGCCGTGTCACAGACACCGTGTGGGAATAATTAAGGTATGTAAATAAACATTTACAAAATCCTTCAGTGTATATAACTTAGTTCACAACGTATATATCTGGAAAAACATTTTTTTTTAATACTAAACTTTAGTTGGAGGGGCTTGTATACGGGTGCGCTCTATAGTCCGGTGTGGAGAGGCGGGGCAGGCAGTCCGACGGCGAGGCAGGGCACACCGGAGCCCGCTCCAAGATGGCGGCGAGGAGGCGTGGACGCCGCAATCAGTATAAGGTGCGTGGATCGCGCAGCTGGTTGTCACAGGGGAGGAGAGGAGGCGGGACAGAGCACGGGACTTCTGGTCCCAACTCCTCCTACTCCCTCACTACTGTTACCATGGAAACAGGCTCCGCCTCCCTCCATGCTTTCAGTAGGTTTAGATGGTAGATGTGAGTGTCTCCGCCCCGGTCCGAGCGTCAAACCTCGTAATCCTCATCACCCACTTGCCGTGGGACCTCGAAGGGTCCCTGCCACCTCGAAATTACTTGCAAGCGGGCTCCAGTGTGCCCTGCCTCACCGTCGGACTGCCGGCCCCGCCTCTCCACATCCGGAAAATACGGAATATAAATCTTAGGGCGCCGTTTTTTTAAGCCGCAGGGCTCAAAGCGTAGGGAAAAAAATAGCGGCTTTCACGGCGCAATTGTTCACACGTCCTTACAGGTAAGTCAAAGGCAGAAGTTTGAACGTTTTCAAAACAAACTTTCTCAGCCTCGGTACATTTTGAAACCTGCTCCAAATACATGAAAAATAGCAGGGGGAGGCAATAATTTAGTGAAGTTTTTTTTTTTGAAGTACAGTATGTCATCAAATATTGATGCGGCGAGTGTGGGAAACTCTTAAATGCTTAGTAGGGAAGTCCTGCGGAGTGTCGGGGTGAGAATTTTACCTGGCAGCTTTCTGAAACCCCCAAAAGGATGCAAGTGATGCCAGAGGAAAAAAAACATCAGAGAGGCCGTTTCATCACTCCTGGAAAGCGATGAGAACCGGGAGGACGCGCCTCCTTTTCCCGGGAAACGCTGGCGAGCGACCTCCCGCGGCGCTCGCCGATCAAAGCCGGCCCGGCGCATGCAGAGCAGGTGGCGTTATCGGTGCCGTTTTGGCATTTACAGTAATACACAGAACAATCTACAGTTGTTGATTTGCGGTAAAAAAAAACAACAAAAAAAATGGTGCCAAAATTTTACTGTAAAATTGCAGTTTTTTTTATTTACAGTAAAAAAAACAATGTCAATTTTACTATTATTACACTATTTTTTATGCATTTTATTAGTAGATTTTTTTTGTTACTAAAACGTTTTTAAAAATATGGTAAATTGCAATAATTTCCCCTCAGAATTTTGTGAATATTACTGTAAATGGAAAAACAGTATTTCTGTTTTTATGGTAAAAAAAAATAAAATAAAAAAAAAGGCATCTCAGTTGCCAGAATTTTACTGTAAAATTGCAGTTTTTTTTATTTACAGTAAAAAAAAAAAATGTAAATTTTATTATTATTATACTATTTTTATGCATTTTATTAGTAGATTTTTTTTTTTTTTACTAAAAAGTTTTTAAAAATATGGTAAATTTCAATAATTTCCCCTCAGAATTTTGTGAATATTACTGTAAATGGAAAAACAGTATTTCTGTTTTTATGGTAAAAAAAAAAAAAAAAAAGGCAGCTCAGTTGCCAGAAATATACTGTAAAATTGCATTTTTTTTTATTTACAGTAAAAAAAAAAAAGAGTAAATTTTACTATTACTAAACTATTTTTTATGCATTTTATTAGTAGATTTTTTTTTTTAACTAAAAAGTTTTAAAAAATATGGTTTAATTGCAATAAATTCCCCTCAGAATTTTGTGAATATTACTGTAAGTGGAAAAACAGTATTTTTGTTTTTATGGTAAAAAAAATAAAAAAATAATAAGGCAGCTCAGTTGCCAGAATTTCACTGTAAAATTGCAGTTTTTTTATTTACTGTAAAAAAATAACTTAATTTTACTATTATTATACTATTTTTTAATGCATTTTATTAGTAGATTTTTTTTTACTAAAAAGTTTTAAAAAATATGGTAAATTGCAATAATTTCCCCTCAGAACTTTGTGAATATTACTGTAAATGGAAAAACAGTATTTCTGTTTTTATGGTAAAAAAAAAAAAAAAAAAAAAAAAAGGCAGCTCAGATGCCAGAAATATACTGTAAAATTGCATTTTTTTTCTTTACATTAAAAAAAATACATGTAAATTTTACCATTATTACACTATTTTTTATGCATTTTATTAGTAGATTTTCTTTTTTACTAAAAAGTTTTAAAAAATATGGTAAATTGCAATAATTTCCCCTCAGAATTTTGTGAATATTACTGTAAATAGAAAAATAGTATTTCTGTTTTTATGGTAAAAAAAACAAAAAAAAGGCAGCTCAGTTGCCATAATTTTACTGTAAAATTGCAGTTTTTTTTTATTTACAGTAAAAAAACTAATGTACATTTTAGTATTATTACACTATTTTTATGCATTTTATTAGTATATATTTTTTTGTAACTAAAAGTTACAAAAAATATAGTAAATTGCAATAATTTCCCCTCGGAATTTTGTGAATATTACTGTAAATGGAAAAACAGTATTTCTGTTTTTATGGTTGAAAAAAAAAAGGCAGCTCAGTTGCCAGAATTTTACTGTAAAATTGCAGTTTTTTTTATTTACAGTAACAAAAACTAATGTAAATTTTACTACTATTACACTATTTTTTATGCATTTTTCTAGTATTTTTTTTTTAACTTAAAAAGTAAAAACAAATATGTTAAATTGCAATAATTTCCCCTCAGAATTTAGTGAATATTACTGTAAATGGAAAAACAGTACTTCTGTTTTTATTGTAAAAAAAAAAAAAAAGAAGCTCAGTTGCCAGAATTTTACTGTAAAATTGCAGGTTTTTTTATTTACAGTAAAAAAAACTAATGTAAATTTTACTACTATTACACTATTTTTTATGCATTTTTCTAGTAATTTTTTTTTTACTTAAAAAGTAAAAACAAATATGGTAAATTGCAATAATTTCCCCTCAGAATTTAGTGAATATTACTGTAAATGGAAAAACAGCACTTCTGTTTTTATTGTTAAAAAAAAAAAAAAGGCAGCTCAGTTGCCAGAATTTTACTGTAAAATTGCATTTTTTTTTATTTACAGTAAAAAAACAAATGTAAATGTTACTATTATTACACTATTTTTTATGCATTTTTCTAGTAAAAAATGTTTTTACTTAAAAAGTAAAAACAAATATGGTAAATTGCAATAATTTCCCCTCAGAATTTAGTGAATATTACTGTAAATGGAAAAACAGTACTTCTGTTTTTATGGTAAAAAAAAAAAAAAAAAAAAAAGGCAGCTCAGTTGCCAGAATTTTACTGTAAAATTGCAAGTTTTTTTTATTTACAGTAAAAAAAAAACAATGTAAATTTCACTATTATTACACTATTTTTTATGCATTTTATTAGTAGATTTTTTTTAAACTAAAAAGTTACAAAAAATATAGTAAATTGCAATAATTTCCCCTCAGAATTTTGTGAATATTACTGTAAATGGAAAAACAGTATTTCTGTTTTTATGGTTAAAAAAAAAAAAAAAGGCAGCTCAGTTGCCAGAATTTCACTGTAAAATTGCAGTTTTTTTTATTTACAGTAAAAAAACGAATTTTGCTATTATTACACTATTTTTATGCATTTTTCTAGTATTTTATTTTTTTTACTTAAAAAGTAAAAACAAATATGGTAAATTGCAATAATTTCCCCTCAGAATTTAGTGAATATTACTGTAAATGGAAAAACAGTACTTCTGTTTTTATTGTAAAAAAAAAAAATCAGCTCAGTTGCCAGAATTTTACCGTAAAATTGCAGTTTTTTTTATTTACAGTAAAAAAACTAATGTCAATTTTACTATTATTACACTATTTTTTATGCATTTTTCTAGTAAAAAATGTTTTTACTTAAAAAGTAAAAACAAATATGGTAAATTGCAATAATTTCCCCTCAGAATTTAGTGAATATTACTGTAAATAGAAAAACAGTACTTCTGTTTTTATGGTAAAAAAAAAAAAAAAAAAAAGGCAGCTCAGTTGCCAGAATTTTACTGTAAAATTGCAGGGGGTTTTTATTTACAGTAAAAAAAACTAATGTAAATTTCACTATTATTACACTATTTTTATGCATTTTATTAGTAGATTTTTTTTAAACTAAAAAGTTCAAAAAAATATGGTAAATTGCAATAATTTCCCCTCAGAATTTTGTGAATATTACTGTAAATGGGAAAACAGTACTTCTGTTTTTATGGTCAAAAAAAAAAAAAAAGCAGCTCAGTTGCCAGAATTTTACTGTAAAATTGCAGTTTTGTTTATTTACAGTAACAAAAATAATGTAAATTTTACTATTACTACACTATTATTTATGCATTTTATTAGTAGATTTTTTTTTAACTTAAAAAGTAAAAACAAATATGGTAAATTGCAATAATTTCCCCTCAGAATTTAGTGAATATCACTGTAAATGAAAAAACAGTACTTCAGGTCAGTTGCCAGAATTGTACTGTAAAATTGCAGTTTTTTTATTTACAGTAAAAAAAACAATGTAAATTTTACTATTATTACACGATTTTTTATGCATTTTATTAGTAGATTTTTTTTTTTACTAAAAAGTTTTAAAAAATATGGTAAATTGCCATAATTTCCCCTCAGAATTTTGTGAATATTACTGTAAATGGAAAAACAGTATTTCTGTTTTTATGGTAAAAAAAAAAAAAAAAAAGGCAGCTCAGTTGCCAGAATTTTTCTGTAAAATTGCATTTTTTTAATTTACAGTTATGGTAAATTGATGCGTGCAATTAAAATGGTGCGTTAGCTTCACGTGCTAATTAGGCGCGTGGGTTAATAACATCGCGGCCCCGCATTTACAGTGGGCGTGAACGTTAATCACATACTCATTATCCTTTTCATCTTACACCGGCACATCCTTTACCCCTCTTAGCAACGTGCTAATACCCGTGTTCCGTGGGGGAGGGTAGGGGAGGGCGGAGGGGGTTTATTGACAGGACCAAATCGTGCGTTAAATTGATGGAGCCCTTCACGGCTCGCCGAGTAAAAGGTCAAGTGAGCGCGTGAGGTGCACCGCGGTGCCGCGTCGTCGTCCGTCAAAAGGAGACGCGGTACGCCACGCGCGCGGCTAACGTCGGCTGATGGATGTCCGCACTATAAAAACACGCTCCGGTCAATACGGAGTCGACGCATATTTATTCTGAATGACGCCGCTGGGTCAAGCTGGCCGTGACATCTTGGCAAGGTTTTTTCCCGAGCATTGACACGAGCGCACTTTATCTATGGACACATGTTTACCTCATGTATTCACTCGCTACATCCCCACGTCTGTCAGGATGGACGTCAACACGTCCCTGAGGCCTCCTCCTGTGTCAAACTATCTGCCAATGCCGCAGTCTCACAAGGAGACGACATGACTGGGAAATCAACCAGGTGAGAGAAACACACACACACACACACACACACACACACACACACACACACACACACACACACACACACACACACACACACACACACACACACACACACACACACACACACACACACACACACACATTCGTGTATTTCTTACCTTCTTGAGACCTCAGAAAAATGCCTCCCTCTTTAGGACCACCCTTTCTAGATATATAAAGATGTGTATTTACAACATGAATAATATATACATACTATGCAAATATAAAAAAAAGTTTGTAGTGAAAAATTTCCAAGAAAAAGGTCACAATTTCACAAGAAAAACGTAGGATTTTTGCAGTATTATAATAAAAGATGTAATTTCACTCAACGCAAGTCAAAATGTTACAAGAAAAACTGAACATTAGTGCAATATTATGATAAAAGTTGGAATTTTACTCAATAACAGTCGCAATTTTACAAGAAAAGCTTAAAATTTGGGCAATTTTATGAAAAGGGTCGTGATTTTACTCGACAAAAGTCACAATTTTATGACAAGACTTAAAAATGTGGGCAATATTATAATGATAATCAGAACTTTACTCAAAAAAATGTCACTATTTTACAAGAACAACCAAAAAATTGTCACTACTGTGATAAAAGTCAGAATTTTATATGACAAATGTCACCATTTTGCATTAAAACATAATCATTTGACATAAAAAAAAAAAAGTAATAATTTTACGAGAAAATATTGCAATATTACAGAAACAGAAGGAATATGAGAAATTTTATAACAAAAAAAGTCGACATATTGTGAGAAAAAGACTGCCTCTAGTTCATTTATTTGTATTTGTATTTTTTGGTTTGTAATTGGTTTTTAATCTTCATTATTTACTTCAAGTTATTACAGTATGTCTCTATATACAAATGTATCTATTTTTATATTTTTTTATTTTGGCCACAGGGTGCGCATTTCAATTTCTTACACACACTTGTTATTTCATATGTTGACCAGAGGGGGAGCACTTTTAAAAGCGACACACAGTCAATTTGAAAAATCCCTCCTTTTTGGGACCACCCAAATTTTGATAGATTTCACCACCAGGGGGTGCAAATGAGACATTCTCTATTAGATGCAATGTTATTGGGACCATGATTTATGTCATCACTTGTTCACACCTCCTCATATGGAGGCTACTTTTCCTTGTTGATGTCTCAAGAAGGGTAGAAATACAAGAACACACACACACACACACACACACACACACACACACACACACTTGTATTTTTTGCCTTCTTGAGACCTCTTTAGGACCAGCCTTTCTAAATATATAAAGATGTGTATTTACAACATTAATAATATATACATACTATGCAAATATAAAAAAACGTTGTTGTGAAAAATGAGTTGGAATTTCACAAGAAAAAGGTCACAATTTCACAAGAAAAACGTAGAATTTTGGCAGTATTATAATAAACGTCGTCATTTTACTCGACGCAAGTCAAAATGTTACAAGAAAAACTAAACATTTGTGCAATATTATGATAAAAGTTGGAATTTTACTCAATAGCAGTCGCAATTTTCCAAGAAAAGCTTACAATTTGGGCAATTTTATGAAAAGAGTCGTCATTTTACCCGACAAAAGTCACAATTTTATGAGAAAACTTCAAAATTTGGGCAATATTATAATAACAATAATCTGAATTTTATTTCAAAAAATTATGACAAAAGTAATAATTTTACTCAAAAAAATGTCACTATTTCACAACAACAACAAAATTGGCAATATTGTGATAAAAGTCTGAATTTTATTTGACCAATGTCACCATTTTGCATTAAGATGTAATAGTTTTACATTAAAAAGTAATACTTTTACGAGAAAATATTGCAATATTACAGAGGCAGAAAGAATATAAGAAAAAAGTCGACACATAGTTCATTAATTTTAATTTTTTTTGTTTGTAATAGTTTTTTAATCTTCATTATTTACTTCAAGTTATTACAGTATCTCTCTATATACTTTTTTTTTTTTTTTTTAAATAAATGTTGGCGCATTTCAACTTGTTATTTTATATGTTGGCCAGAGGGGGAGCACTTCAATTTTTTTTTAAACACTTGTCATTTCATATGTTGACCAGAGGGGGAGCACTTTTAAAATTGACACTGTCAATTTGAAAACTCCCTCCTTTTTGGGACCACCCTCATTTTGATGGATTTCCCCACCAGGGGTGCAAATGAGACCACTACAGCACTCTTAGTACCGTAGTGTATTTGTTCATCCTATGATCACATCGGAAGTCGTAAAATCAGCCGTTCACCTGGCGGGTTTTTTCGGGGAATGAATAGGTAAGTCCTTCTTCAGCTTGTTTCATCATATATTGCTGCCTTCGCACCTGTCAATGTTTACTTTTGTATGCACATTAAATCAACCAAAAATCCTGACTTTGGAGCAATGTTCACGGACTGTAGTATTTGGCTCTCTATTATATGCAATGTTTTTTCCGTATTGGGACCAGGATTTCGGTCCTAACTTGTTCACACCTCCTCATATGGACGGTACTTTTCTTTGCTCATGTCTCAGGACCATACCGTAGTGTATTTGTTCATCCTATGGTCACATATGGGACGCGGGTTGTCTTAAGTCAGCATCGGAAGTCGTTAAAATCAGCCGTTCACCTGCCGGGTTTTTTCGGGGAATGAATAGGGAAGTCCTTCTTTAGCTTGTTTTATCATATATTGCTGCCTTTGCACCTGTCAATGTTTACTTTTGTATGCACATTAAATCCACCAAAAATCCTGACATTGGAGCAATGTTCACGGACTCTAGTATGTGGCTCTCTATTAGATGCAATGTTTTTTCCGTATTGGGACCATGATTTCAGTCCTAACTTGTTTACCGGTCCTCATATGGACGGTAGTTTTCCTTGCTGATGTCTCAAGACCGTACCGTAGTGTATTTGTTCATCCTATGGTCACATATGGGACGCGGGTCGTCTTACGTCAGCACCCGAAGTCGTAAAATTTAGCTGTTCACCTGCCGGGTTTTTTCGGGGATGAAAAGGGAAGTCCTTCTTCAGCTTGTTTTATCATATATTGCTGCCTTTGCACCTGTCAATGTTTACTTTTGTATGCACATTAAATCAACCAAAAATCCTGACTTTGGAGCAATGTTCACGGACTCTAGTATTTGGCTCTCTATTATATGCAATGTTTTTTCCGTATTGGGACCATGATTTCAGTCCTAACTTGTTTACCGGTCCTCATATAGATGGTAGTTTTCCTTGTTGATGTCTCAAGACCGTACCGTAGTGTATTTGTTCATCCTATGGTCACATATGGGACGCGGGTTGTCTTACGTCAGCACCCGAAGTCGTAAAATCAGCTGTTCACCTGCCGGGTTTTTTCGGGGATGAAAAGGGAAGTCCTTCTTCAGCTTGTTTTATCATATATTGCTGCCTTTGCACCTGTCAATGTTTACTTTTGTACGCACATTAAATCAACCAAAAATCCTGACTTTGGAGCAATGTTCACGGACTCTAGTATGTGGCTTTCTAATATATGCTATGGTTTTTCCGTATTGGGACCATGATTTCAGTCCTAACTTGTTTACCGGTCCTCATATGGATGGCAGTTTTTCTTGTTGATGTCTCAAGACCGTACCGTAGTGTATTTATTCATCCTATGGTCACATATGGGACGCGGATTGTCTTACGTCAGCATCGGCAGTCGTTAAAGTCAGCCGTTCACCTGCCGGGTTTTTTTGGGGATGAAAAGGGAAGTCATTCTTTGGCTTGTTTTATCATATATTGCTGCCTTTGCACCTGTCAATGTTTGCTTTTGTATGCACATTAAATCAACCAAAATTCCTGACTTTGGAGCAATGTTCACGGACTCTAGTATTTGGCTCTATATTATATGCAATGTTTTTTCCGTATTGGGACCATGATTTCGGTCCTAGTAGTTCACCGGTCCTCATATGGAAGGTACATTTCCCTGTTGATGTCTCAAGAAGGGTAGAAATACAAGAACACACACACACACACACACACACATGCACACACACACACGCACACACACACAGACACACACAATAGAAGCAGATAACATCCCCCTGCCGCATTGCTGGCCGCCATATTACCGAGCCGCTGCTATTCAGCGCTCCTCGCTATTCACTGACAAAGCAGCCGAGACGGCAGGTGACAAACTACCACTGTGAGGCGCCGGCGAGTCACATTTTGTTCCGGTTGATTAGGAGCGCAGGATAAAATATACACCTGTCAATTACTGTAGGACGTTCACTGACTTCAATTACATTCTTGGAAATATTGCAACACAATGGAAGACTTTTTGGACGATTAAATTACGTATACTAGAGCTGGGCGATATGACGACAAACTATCACGATGTAAGTGTTTATAATTGGTCGATATCCATAAATATTACTTATAAAATAATGGACTAATTTTGGCTTGAAAACTAACGATAAAGGTGAAGTTATAACACTGCAACGGCCTCAGGAAGAGGTACTTTAATAATCTAATCCTCGCCTCCATGGTGACAAATAAAGTAAGTTTCTTACAAGTACCATTATCACTGCAGGACGAGGAATATCTAACAATGCTTCACTACACACCGTAGGAGAATACAATAGCACACTGCTATCAGCAAGCTAGCGTGCCTGAATGTAAACAAACAAGGGTGGATTTACACCTGACATTCATTGTAATGATACCAAGTACAGGAGCGTATCTAGTCGATACTACTATGATTACATCGATATTTTTGATTATCCACAAAATCTTTTCACCTTTTAGAAAAAATTCATATTATGTTTGTAAAGTCAGGAAATATGTCCCTGGACACATGAGGACTTTGAATATGACCAATGTATGACCCTGTAACTACTTGGTATCGGATCGATACCTAAATTTGTGGTATCATCCAAAACTAATGTTGTCATGACGTGGTTTTCACAGCTTACTGCGAGGTTTGTTCTCCCGGGATGCTGTGAAGAATGTATATATATATATATATATATATATATATATATATATATATATATATATATATATATATATATATATATATATATATATATATATATATATATATATATATATATGCAAGAGTTATAGTGTTTTTCCATTGGTTCTCTTTCTATTTGTCCGCAAGTAAACTGTGTGTGTTACCTTGAAGACTTGGAATGTAGGACTTGGAGTACTCCCTTATATCTTATCTGCAGTAGAACAATGAGGCAGTGTTCCTTCCCTGAGAGGTGGGGGGCTTTTTTTCTGTGTAGGAAGGAGGCTCTTCCGTATGAGTGTTAAAACAACTTAGGAAGCTGGTATGAATGTATTAGTCTAGGTTGTTTTCCTGAAATTTCAGTAAAACTTGATGATATTCCTATTCTGTCCTGGTGATCCTTCTGACTCAGCTTATATGTCATCCAAAAGAACTTGGGATTGACCAGTAACTTAGATTCCCCTGGAGGAAGAACTGGTCTGACGCAACAATGCAAACGGACTATTCCGGACAAGGCTTGCAGGTAGGAACATATTTATTAATCTAACTACAAAATAACAGGCAAACATGTGTATGTGCACAAACAGGAACTAAAAGAGTCCAAAACTAACAGAACATAACAAAAATCAACAAATGTAAAGTATCAAACAAGAGAAGAATAAGTGATTATTACATTTTAACAGAAGTGTAGATAGAACATGTCGAAACGGAAAGTAAGCAGATATTAACAGTAAATTAACAAGTGGATTAATAATTCCTTTTTACAGCTTGTCCCCCATAATTTTGACATAATAGAATGATAAATGACACAATATGTTACTGCATACGTCAGCAGACTAATTAGGAGTCTTTGTTTGTTTACTTACTACTAAAAGACAAGTTGTCTAGTATGTTCACTATTTTATTTAAGGACAAACTTGCAATAATAAACATATGTTTCATGTACCCTAAGATTTTTTGTTCAAATAAAGCCAATTGTTACGAGCGGGTCGCAAGTTGTTGCGGGGTTTGTTCTCCCAGGACGCAAACGGACGACTCCGGACAGGACTTGCAGGTAGGAACATGATTTAATCGTAAATTAACTGGCAAAAAAGTACAAAACAGAAATCAAACGGACGGAACAAGGTGCCGATCGCACCTGAAGCTAAGGCTACTACTTAGCACAGACGGGTCGGGTTTGGTTTTGGATTGGGATTGCATTGTTATGGCATTGCTGTGTATTGTTTTGTTGGATTGTTTCATTTAAAAAAAATAAAATAAAAAATAAAAAAATCGATTTAAAAAAAATGAGAATCGATTCTGAATCGCACAACGTGAGAATCACGATTACATTTTTCCCCACACCCCTAGTACAGTGTTTTTCAACCACTGTGCCGCGGCACACTAGTGTGCCGTGAGACACAGTTTGGTGTGCCGTGGGAGATGATCTAATTTCACCTATTTGGGTTAAAAATATTTTTTGCAAACCAGTAATTATAGTCTGCAAAATATGTGTTTTTGTTGAGTGTCGGTGCTGCCTAGAGCTCGGCAGAGTACCCATGTAATACTCTTCCATATCAGTAGGTGGCAGCCGGTAGCTAATTGCTTTGTAGATGTCGGAAACAGCGGGAGGCAGTGTGCAGGTAAAAAGGTGTCTAATGCTTAAACCAAAAGTAAACAAAAGGTGAGTGCCCCTAAGAAAAGGCATTGAAGCTTAGAGAACTATGCAGAACGAAACTAAAACTGAACTGGCTACAAAGTAAACAAAAACTGAATGCTGGACGACAGCAAAGACTTACTGTGGAGCAGATGGCGTCCACAAAGTACATCTGTACATAACATGACAATCAACACCAAAATAGGAGCGCAAGACAAGAACTAAAACACCACACACAGGAAAACACAGAAAAACTCCAAATAAGTCACGGCGGGATGTGACAGGTGGTGACAGTACACCTACTTTGAGACGATAGTGATGCATGCTTGGTTATGGTTTGAATTGATATCCGACAATTGCGACAACAACTTTTAACTGTCAACCGAGTTTCGTTTTTTAACGATTTCTGCTGGTGGTGTGCCTCTGGATTTTTTCAACGCAAAAAATGTGCCTTGGCTCAAAAAAGGTTGAAAAACAACTGCCCTAGTAAATAAATAACCGACACATTTATATTTTGTTGTTTTCTTACTGTACCGAAAATGAACCGAACCGTGACCTCTAAACCGAGGTACGTACCGAACCCAAATGTTTGTGTACCGTTACACCCCTAAGCATTACTGCTAATATGTAGCATCATTTGAAAAGTCACCCGCTGGAGAATGAAGAGTGCTTGAAACTCTGCATGTCAACATCTCCGTCTGGTGCCACACCCACAAAATGCCCAAGCAACCATTTCCACATCAACACCGTATGGAACAAATAGTCACCAACAGAAGGAGATAACGTCCGCAGGAACCTACCACATAGCGAAGGACATACACTATTTGATTTACTATTATGCAACTCATTTTTATTTGACACTTATTGAAATATCTTGTGTGACATCATGCACAAAAGTGCACTTTATTTGTTTTTAACTATTGTAGTTGTGTTCTGTACAAAAAGTGCACTTTAATTTAGTGTTGTTTTGATAAGTCATCTTAGTGACATCATGCACTAAAGTGCACTCATAGCTCGTTTTAAAATGTCTCTGATAATCTTGCACTTTCTGTTTTGGAAATGACATGAATGTTTGTGCCACTGCTTAATAACTGTTTGATAAATACCTTTTTGCTCAATTGACTTAGTTGTGATTTCCCTCTCTGCGTGAAAGTTTAAAAGTAGCATATATTAATGCAGTATGAAAAAGAATGTTTTAATGTAGACACATAGAATCATCATACTGCTGTGATTATATGTATCAAGTGTTCATTCTAGGCTAAGGCAAAATATCCAGATCATTGGCATTGTTATGCCTATTTTAGGGGGGCTCAAGCCCCCCTAAAATGTTCTTAAGCCCCCCTAAATAATTTTGTGTTAAAAAAAAAAAAAAATTTTTTTTTTTTTACAAATACATGCCGACATATTTATTATAAAGTGGCCCGAATATGAGGTTAAATAAATAATCATATAACCTGTCATTATTCACTCAGTTTCCCCTCACTTCATAGCGTAAGGTAGAGAGCCCCTTTAGTGCGTCGCTATCCAATCCATTCCACTTGTTCATATAGAAAGTCCCCACATCACTCAAAATCCAGTCCGCATTTTCTCTGCGACCTTGCTTGCGGTCCTTGGACTTGTTCATATAGAAAATGCCCACATCACTCAAAATCCAGTCCGCATTTTCTCTGCGACCTTGCTTGCGGTCCTTGGACTTGTTCATATAGAAAATGCCCACAGCACTCAAAATCCAGTCCGCATTTTCTCTGCGACCTTGCTTGCGGTCCTTGGACTTGTTCATATAGAAAATGCCCACAGCACTCAAAATCCAGTCCGCATTTTCTCTGCGACCTTGCTTGCGGTCCTTGGACTTGTTCATATAGAAAATGCCCACATCACTCAAAATCCAGTCCGCATTTTCTCTGCGACCTTGCTTGCGGTCCTGCAGGTGTACGAATCACATTAGCACACAGCACCGCAGAACAAGAATTGTAAATAATTTAGTTTTTAAGTTTTGTGTTTCTTGTAGAATCTATATAAAGTAAAATACATTAGCCTATTGTTAAAATAATGAAAAAAACATCATTAAATATATTTGTTTTATTGTATTGTTACATTAATAGCTGTTGTATTATTATAGGATGGCTTGTTAAACATTTCGTAGGATTTTCAGAGGGTGGAAAAACCAAGATATTTAATATTAAATGTAAAATGAATAAATACATAAAAAGAAAAAGAAAAAAAATGGCTAAAAGCCATCGTCCCGGGGAGCCATTAATTTCGTCCCGTGCATTTTTTTTTACATAAAGGCTAATGCCATGACTTTCATTGTGTTTCAGTGTATCGTGAAGGATCATGCAAGTCATTGTTTCTTGTTGATGCTGTAAACAAAATGTCACTGTGCAAACCCATGTTTGTTGTTGTACTGAACTCGGATTGAAAATAAACCCACTGAAATAATAATAATAGCAATGATTAATTTCCAAGTCTTTGTTAGCCGTTTGTGTGTTTTGTGCTCGTGCGCTACGTTCGCTCGCATCCTGTGCATCTCCTGGGGACTAAACCCCCCCTGTCCTTAAAAGCTAGTGACGCCCCTGGTCCAGATATATATGGTGTATCGTGACATGGCCTAAAAATATGGAGATATTAAAAAAAGGCCATAATCGCCCAGCCCTCAATGGGGGCCAGTTTCACTCTTTTTTTCCCTTTTTTATTTGTCGGAAGAAAGCGGAAGTAACGAAGGAGCAACGCAGGAAGTGATCACCAGTGACAGCCAATCAGGTAACAGTATCAACTATAACAGGCGTGTCCAAAGTGCGGCCCGGGGGGCCATTTGCGGCCCGCAGCTAATTGTTTAGCGGCCCGCCACACATTCTGGAAATACTATTGTAAAAATAAAAAAGAACATTAAAAAAAAAAAAGACAAAAAATCCATGTTATAATGAATTATTTTCAGGGCTCCAATTACTTCAAATATTTCACTTTAAAATGTTTTATGTGGTAAATATTGCATATATTGTGTAGTAGCCGTATAAAAACACCAATGTTTTCTTTGACAAAAGCGCATAAAACAAACAAAATAATAGATCCAGCATAAAATGGACAGATATATCTGAAGTTGATCTCGTAACTTAAGTGTTGAAAGTAGAAGAAAAACCTAATAAAAATGTATCACTTTATGAGTGGGGCACCTTTTGGATCCCAAATATATTTAGTGGTTTTTTATTTATCTTTTCACTGTGATTACTCAAAAATATGAAATAATTAAAATCAATGGTGTCCTGCATTATTGATATTTTAGGGCTCTAATTACTAAATACTGCATATTTCAGTTTTACTATTAAAAAACTAAGTTGTTTTAAAACATTTTTCTTAATTTGTATTACTTTATATCAACTTGAAGTCAAGTCAAGTCAAGTCAACTTTCATTTATATAGCACGTTTTCAACAACTTTTAGATTGAACCAAAGTGCTTTACAGGTTAAAAAAGCATGGAGAAAAAAATAAATAAATAAAAAATAAATAAATAAATTTTAAAAAAGAAAAGAAGTTGATATAGAGATTTACTGTAAGCGTCAAATAATTAAAAAAATAAATAATCTGACTTATTTTTAACATTTTAATGACTGAGACCCTTTATGGTCCCTGGGAGCCCTAAAGGTAAAATAAATAAAAAAATCCATATATTTTGTTAAGGTTTGAAAATGAAAAATATCAAAATGGCCCCCACATGCTTAAATTTTTCCGTGTGCGGCCCTCAGTGGAACATTAAAAAAAAAAAAATTGTATTACTTTTTATAAACTTGAAGTTGATATAGAGATTTACTGTAAGCTTCAAATAATTAAAAAAAATAATAATCTGACTTATTTTTAACATTTTAATGACTGAGACCCTTTATGGTCCCCGGGAGCCCTAAAGGTAAAATAAATAAAAAATCCATATATTTTGTTATGGCTTGAAAATGAAAAATATCAAAATGGCCCCCACATGCTTTAATTTTTCCGTGTGCGGCCGGCCCTCAGTGGAACATTTTTTAAAAATTTGTATTACTTTATATCAACTTGAAGTTGATATAGAGATTTACTGTAAGCGTTAAATAATTAAAAAAAAAAAAAAAATCTTACTTATTTTTAACATTTTAATGACTGAGACCCTTTATGGTCCCCGGGACCCCTAAAGGTAAAATACATTTTAAAAAAATCCATATATTTTGTTATGGTTTGAAAATGAAAAATATCGAAATGGCCCATACATGCTTTAATTTTTCCGTGTGCGGCCCTCAGTGGAACATTTTTTTTAAATTTGTATTACTTTACATCAACTTGAAGTTGATATAGAGATTTACTGTAAGCGTTAAATAATTTAAAAATAATAATAATCTGACTTATTTTTAACATTTTAATGACTGAGACCCTTTATGGTCCCCGGGACCCACAAAGGTAAAATAAAATAAAAAAAATCCATATATTTTGTTAAGGTTTGAAAATGAAAAATATCAAAATGGCCCCCACATGCTTTAATTTTTCCGTGTGCGGCCCTCAGTGGAACAATTTTTTTAAATTTGTATTACTTTATATCAACTTGAAGTTGATATAGAGATTTACTGTAAGCGTTAAATAATTAAAAAAAATAATAATCTGACTTATTTTTAACATTTTAATGACTGAGACCCTTTATGGATCCCCGGGAGCCCTAAAGGTAAAATAAATAAAAAATCCATATATTTTGTTAAGGTTTGAAAATGAAAAATATCAAAATGGCCCCCACATGCTTTAATTTTTCCGTGTGCGGCCCTCAGTGGAACATTTTTTTTTAATTTGTATTACTTTATATCAACTTGAAGTTGATATAGAGATTTACTGTAAGCGTTAAATAATTAAAAAATAATAATAATCTGACTTATTTTTAACATTTTAATGACTGAGACCCTTTATGGTCCCCGGGACCCATAAAGGTAAAATAAATAAAAAAAATCCATATATTTTGTTAAGGTTTGAAAATGAAAAATATCAAAATGGCCCCCACATGCTTTAATTTTTCCGTGTGCGGCCCTCAGTGGAACAATTTTTTAAAATTTGTATTACTTTATATCAACTTGAAGTTGATATAGAGATTTACTGTAAGCGTTAAATAATTAAAAATAATAATAATCTGACTTATTTTTAACATTTTAATGACTGAGACCCTTTATGGTCCCCGGGAGCCCTAAAGGTAAAATAAAAAAAAAAATCCATATATTTTGTTATGGTTTGAAAATGAAAAATATCAAAATGGCCCCCACATGCTTTAATTTTTCCGTGTGCGGCCCTCAGTGGAACATTTTTTTTTAATTTGTATTACTTTATATCAACTTGAAGTTGATATAGAGATTTACTGTAAGCGTTAAATAATTTAAAAAAAATAATAATCTGACTTATTTTTAACATTTTAATGACTGAGACCCTTTATGGTCCCCGGGACCCATGAAGGTAAAATAAATAAAAAAAATCCATATATTTTGTTAAGGTTTGAAAATGAAAAATATCAAAATGGCCCCCACATGCTTTAATTTTTCCGTGTGCGGCCCTCAGTGGAACAATTTTTTAAAATTTGTATTACTTTATATCAACTTGAAGTTGATATAGAGATTTACTGTAAGCGTTAAATAATTAAAAAAAATAATAATCTGACTTATTTTTAACATTTTAATGACTGAGACCCTTTATGGTCCCCGGGAGCCCTAAAGGTAAAATAAATAAAAAATCCATATATTTTGTTATGGTTTGAAAATGAAAAATATCAAAATGGCCCCCACATGCTTTAATTTTTCCGTGTGCGGCCCTCAGTGGAACATTTTTTTAAAATTTGTATTACTTTATATCAACTTGAAGTTGATATAGAGATTTACTGTAAGCGTTAAATAATAAAAAAAAAATAATAATCTGACTTATTTTTAACATTTTAATGACTGAGACCCTTTATGGTCCCTGGAGCCCTAAAGGTAAAATAAATTAAAAAATCCATATATTTTGTTATGGTTTGAAAATGAAAAATATCAAAATGGCCCCCACATGCTTTAATTTTTCCGTGTGCGGCCCTCAGTGGAACATTTTTTAAAAATTTGTATTACTTTATATCAACTTGAAGTTGATATAGAGATTTACTGTAAGCGTTAAATAATTAAAAAATAATAATAATCTGACTTATTTTTAACATTTTAATGACTGAGACCCTTTATGGTCCCCGGGACCCATAAAGGTAAAATAAATTTTAAAAAATCCATATATTTTGTTATGGTTTGAAAATGAAAAATATCAAAATGGCCCCCACATGCTTTAATTTTTCCGTGTGCGGCCCTCAGTGGAACATTTTTTAAAAATTTGTATTACTTTATATCAACTTGAAGTTGATATAGAGATTTACTGTAAGCGTTAAATAATTAAAAAAAAAAAAATCTTACTTATTTTTAACATTTTAATGACTGAGACCCTTTATGGTCCCCGGGAGCCCTAAAGGTAAAATAAATAAAAAATCCATATATTTTGTTATGGTTTGAAAATGAAAAATATCAAAATGGCCCCCACATGCCTTAATTTTTCCGTGTGCAGCCCTCAGTGGAAATTTAAAAAAAAAATTGTATTACTTTATATCAACTTGAAGTTGATATAGAGATTTACTGTAAGCGTTAAATAATTAAAAAATAATAATAATCTGACTTATTTTTAACATTTTAATGACTGAGACCCTTATGGTCCCTGGGAGCCCTAAAGGTAAAATAAATAAAAAAAATCCATGTATTTTGTTAAGGTTTGAAAATGAAAAATATCAAAATGGCCCCCACATGCTTTAATTTTTCCGTGTGCGGCCCTCAGTGGAAAAAGTTTGGACACTCCCGAAGTATAACGTTTGCTTGTTGTCGTGTACATTTTGTAGACAATAAAGTGTCTTTTCTTGTTTGTCCTCATCTAGACTATCTTGTAAATTGAAGGCTGACATTAGAAGGCTGACACATGAAGGTCTCTCACAGTCAGTGGTAAACTTCCTAGCGTCTAGCCAGGGGCCACGTGTCCCATCAGCTTTGATGTTTGTAAACGTTGCTGTTTGAAAGGCGCGCCCACGTCCCATTTCCCACAAAGCAGTGATATTTGCATGTGTCACACTGAGTCATAAACAACAACAAACATATTTTGTTCCATCAATGAAGTGCCCCCACATGGTCTGTGACGTTTCTACCTACTCGTACTTTGTCAGATACACTGAACTTCTTAAAGAGACAAGCCCATTTACTAATGAAGTGATTCAAAAATGTTAAATGATGTTTCAGTTTTACTTTATTTGATCCGATTTGCCGTACTTTATCAGATTTTTCCGACGTCTACGTGTGAGGTTTACGCTTAGTACAGAGGTTGTCAAGGTTGTTTTCACTGAGGGCCACATCGCAGTTATGTTTATAATAATACTATTATTACACTATTTTTAATGCATTTTATTAGTAGATTTTTTTTAAACTAAAAAGTAAAAAAAAAAAAAAAGGTCAATTGCAATAATTTCCCCTCAGAATTTAGTGAATATTACTGTAAATGGAAAAACAGTACTGATGTTTTTATGGTAAAAAAAAAAAAAAAAAAGGCAGCTCATTTGCAAGAATTTTACTGTAAAATGTACATTTGCAATTTTACAGTAATATATACATATATATATATGTATGTATATATATATATATATATATATATATATATATATATATATATATATATATATATATATATATATATATATATATATATATATATATATATATATATATACATACATATACGTATATATATATATATATGTATATATATATATATATGTTAGGTCAGGAAAAAACACAAGAGGCTATATGATCCCTACAAGCCTGTTTCACAGGTTCCCCTGCTCGTCCGAGGATTATATATATATATATATATATATATATATATATATATATATATATATATATATATATATATATATATATGTTACGTCAGGTAAAAACACAAGAGGCTATATGATCCCTACAAGCCTGTTTTGCAGGTTCCCCTGCTCGTCCGATGATTTTATATATATATATATAAACCTGTGAAACAGGCTTGTAGGGATGATTTAGCCTTTTGTGTTTTTTCCTGACCCAACGTATATATATATATACATACATACATATACGTATATATATATATATATATGTATATATATATATATATATATGTTAGGTCAGGAAAAAACACAAGAGGCTATATGATCCCTACAAGCCTGTTTTGCAGGTTCCCCTGCTCGTTCGAGGATGATATATATATATATATATATATATATATATATATATATATATATATATATATATATATATATATATATATATATATATATATATATATATATATATATATATATATATATATATATATATATATATGTTACATCAGGAAAAAACACAAGAGGCTATATGATCCCTACAAGCCTGTTTTGCAGGTTCCACTGCTCGTCCGATGATTTTATATATATATATATATATATATATATATATATATATATATATATATATATATATATATATATATATATATATATATATATATATATATATATATATAAACCTGTGAAACAGGCTTGTAGGGATGATATAGCCTCTTGTGTTTTTTCCTGACCTAACGTATATATATATATATATACATACATACATACATATACGTATACATATATATATATGTTAGGTCAGGAAAAAACACAAGAGGCTATATGATCCCTACAAGCCTGTTTTGCAGGTTCCCCTGCTCGTCCGAGGATGATATATATATATATATATATATATATATATATATATATATATATATATATATATATATATATATATATATATATATATATATATATATATATATATATATATATATATATATATATACATACATATATATGTTACGTCAGGAAAAAACACAAGAGGCTCTATGATCCCTACAAGCCTGTTTTGCAGGTTCCCCTGCTCGTCCGATGATTTTATATATAGCTATATATATATATATATATATATATATATATATATATATAAACCTGTGAAACAGGCTTGTAGAGATGATATAGCCTCTTGTGTTTTTTCCTGACCTAACGTATATATATATATATATATATATATATATATATAGTATATACATATACATGTATGTATATATATATATATATATATATATATATATATATATATATATATATATATATATATATATATATATATATATATATACATATACATACATATGTATATATACCTAAAAATTGTTTAACCTGCACGGCTGCAAAGGAAAGTGTAAGAAGAGTCATCCCTCATCCTGTGGGCCACGTGGCTGCAGGAGGACGCCACTCCCGCTGTGCCGCCTCAGCTGCAGGACGCCGTCACTTCCCCACGCTGACAACAGAATTATACAACCTCGGAAGAAAAACACACGCGCCTGAATCCAAAAGCGGCACCAACGTGGGCTCCCGTCTCGCTCCGGCGGCTTATTAAAGTCTGAAAGTCTCATATATGATACACACGTGTGCTATCGCTAATGGTGCGCCAGGCTAAGCTAGGCTCGGCGGTGGTGAATAAGTAACGAGGGCAGAGCTTTTGTCTTGTAAGCTTCTTTGCATAAGTCAGCTCCTCTCCGCTGTCATGTTGACGCACTTTTGCTCAGAAAGTCAGACGTGGTGGGCTGTGAAGTCCACGGAGGAAGACCTCGTCACTGTCATGCTGGGATGAACTGCAAATATTCATACCCCGATATATGCTTGCATATTTATGTTTCTTTGACTACATCTGCTCGCTGACATTGTTTTTACACGTACAAGACAACTAGTCATGTTTCAGGACGGCCACGCTTTGATCCTGGAACTGACAAACTGCCTGTGGGGGAATTCTATTCATTTTGTTTGATGTCAACTTCTTTACTTTGGAAAAACCTTCTGCAAAAACACTGGTCAAAGATCCTATATATAACAGTAATGATTTTAAACATATATATATACATATATATATATATGTATATATATATATATATATATATATATATATATATATATATATATATATATATATATATATATATATATATATATATATATATATATATATATATATATATACATATATATATATATATATATATATGTGTACTGTATATATATATATATATATATATATATATATATATATATGTGTGTACTGTATATATATATATATATATATATATATATATATATATATATATATATATATATATATATATATATATATATATATATATATATATATATATATATATACACACACACACACACACATATCTTAATATATCTTAACCTAATATAAAAACACTGGTCAGAGATCCTATATTTAACAGGAGTGATCTGCTGTTTTTAAAGACCAGGGGCCGTACTTATCAAGCTTCTTAGAATTACTCCTAAGAAGTCTGCTAAGAGTTGACTTAAGAGTAAATAAATTCTTCGCTGAAAGCCGCACTTAAAAGTTAGTTATCAAGCGTCTTACTCACACTTTCAGCGAAGTGTAGGACTGAATTACGACATTACTATGTGCCGTAAACGGAATTTTAGGTGACGTCATTTCTGTGTCCATAGAAATGACCAATCACGGAAGGGAATCCCTTGTCTAAGAATAAAGAAATATCTTAGAAATATTTAAGTGGACAACGGGAGTTCATATTTTGACAATAAACTACAAAAGAATACAAAACAAACAAACAATATTGGCAATGAATCAAAAATAAATGTTTCCTTTTTGTTGCACCTTTCCTGCTTCCTGCTCCCAGACCGTAGTCGAAGAGCGCAGGGGAGACACTTCTCCAGGATGTATGCTCGGGGCAACACACTTCACTTTACCCGGCAGTGGGTCTCCACAGCGGACGACTTTAGAGTGAATGATGAGTCCGGCGATTAGTTGCAAATCTTGAGTCCCGGCTCGCACTCACGCTACCGCTCCCTCTCTTCTCTCGCCCACACACTCACTGACGTCACTCACCTCACATGCTGTCACCTATTAAAGGGCCACACACACACACACATACGCTACTCTCATAACATTTTCTTCCCAATTCATTAATTAGGCAACTAATTAGGCAACTGGTGTGGGTGGCTCTATATATACTAGCCCACTGCAGCCACATGCAGAAATCAACAAGGAATCAAAAATTATTAAATCTGTGACAAAAATAATACCTGCTCTGTCCAAACGATACCGTTTGATCAGCTGCTCGTCATCAAACAAAGATGAACGTTCGCACACGTCTCTCTCGCCTCAGTGCCATCCCCCGCTGGCAACTCCTAACCACTTAAGACACCTCTGAAGGTCTCTTAAATATCGTGGAGAGTAGGAGTGATTCTTAGACTTAAGAACATTGATAAAAAAGCTTTTATTCTTAAGTTTGAGAGTAGGACTAAATTTTCAGGACTTAAGTGTAAAATGGCACTCTAAGACGCTTGATAAGTACGGCCCCTGATATAAAAGCACTGGTCAAAGATCCTATATATCAGTGGTCCCCAACCACCGGGCCGCGGCCCGGTACCGGTCCGTGGACCGATTGGTACCGGGCCGCGGCCGCACAAGAAATTAAAAAAAATATATATATATATTTTTTTTTCAAATTAAATCAACATAAAAAACACAATATATACATTATATATCAATATAAATCAATACAGTCTGCAGGGATACAGTCCGTAAGCACACATGATTGTATTTCTTTATGGCAAAAAAAAACAACAAATAAATTAAAAAAAATTACTAACCCCCCCCCGGTCCGTGGGACACATTTTCAAGCATTGACCGGTCCACAAGTACAAAAAGGTTGGGGACCACTGCTATATATAACAGGAGTGATCTGTTGTTTTTAAAGACCTAATATAAAAACCCTGGTCAAAGATCTTATTTATAACGGGAATGTTCTGCTGTTTTTAAAGACTTAATATAAAAACCCTGGTCAAAGATCCTATATATAACAGGAGTAATCTGCTGTTTTTAAAGACCTAATATAAAACATATATATATATATATATATGTATATTTAAAAGCTAGTCAAAGATCATATATATAAAAACGATACTTGCGCATATTTATTTATTTTATTTTTTCATAAAGAAATACAATCATGTGTGCTTACGGACTGTATCCCTGCAGACTGTATTGATCTATATTGATATATAATGTATATATTGTGTTTTTTATGTTGATTTAACTAAAAAAACAAAAAAAACATTATTATTATTATTATTATATATTTTTTTATTTCTTTTGCGGCCCGGTACCAATCGGTAAATCTTATTTACTTATAACAATTTTTCAAAAGCAGTGTTATGAAATGTTACTTTTTTAATGTCCTAATATGAAAAAGTGTTTAGCTTCTTATTACACTTACAAGTAAGACGAATATAAGGACTATTTACAGTTCATAAAGGTTTGAAGATGGACACAGTTTGACCCTGGAACAGATCATTTGTATGTGTCTTATTTCCTGTGCGGTATCCAAGTGTAAAGAAATGATACTGAAGTCTATTTAAAGGATGATATTATTGTTGTTGTTGTTGTGAATGATTGCAAGACGTAATGGAGTCAGTGACTGTTAAATGTGCTGGCTTCATAAAACTACATCAACAACACAAATATTTCACTCCAAATGCCAAAATGGAGGTTATTGAGGGCAGATATCGAACAACGGTCCGTCCACGTGCCCCCCAGCACTGTCATCCATTTCCAGCCTGCAGGAAATGACGGAGAGCAAAAAGGGAACACAAAAAATTCATCCATCAATCAAAAATGTCTTTTTTTTTTGTTTGTTTAACAGGAAATGAATTTGACTGAACATGAAAAGATCTTCTTGCTAATTGAAACACGTATTACTGCAGTATTTACTCTTCAATATTTGTATGATACTTCTGCACTATCTTGCTAATTGAAACACGTATTACTGCAGTATTTACTCTTCAATATTTGTATGACACTCTACTACATTATTTATATACTTAACATGTGTATAATATCTTTTCTATGTACTTCTATTGTATGTACTATATTCTGCTGTCATCATGTAGTAATATATACTAATATGTAGTCATGTATATGTAGTAATATATATACTATATTGTAATAAGAAGTCATATATGTTATATTGTGGTAATACATATATTGTAGTACTGTAATAATATATATGTTATATTGTAGAACTTTAGTAATATAGATGTTACATTTTAGCACTGTAGTAATATATATATATATATATATATATATATATATATATATATATATATATATATATATATATATATATATATATATATATATATATATATCAATCAATCAATGTTTATTTATATAGCCCTAAATCACAAGTTTGTCGTACTGTAGTAATATAGATGTTATGTTGTAGTACTGTAGTAATATATTTATATATTATATTGTAGTACTGTAGTAGTATAGATGTTATATTGCAGTACTGTAGTAATGTATATATTATATTGTAGTACTGTAGTAATATATATATATATATATATATATATATATATATGTATATATATATATATTATATGTAGTACTGTAGTAATGTATATATTATATTGTAGTACTGTAGTAATATATATATATATATATATATATATTATATGTAGTACTGTAGTAATGTATATATTATATTGTAGTACTGTAGTAATATATATATATATATATATATATATATATATATATATATATATATATATATATATATATATATATATATATATATTATATGTAGTACTGTAGTAATGTATATATTATATTGTAGTACTGTAGTAATATATATTATATTGAGCTGGACGAAGTGGCTGGGGAAAAGGAAGTCTGGGTTTCCCTGCTTAGGCTGCTGCCCCCGTGACCCGACCTCGGCTAAGCGGAAGAAGATGGATGGATGTAATACTGTAGTAATGTATATATTATATTGTAGTACTGTAGTAATATATATATATATATAATATTGTAGTAGTATACATGTTATATTGTAGTACTGTAGTAATATAGATGTTGTATTGTAGTACTGTAGTAATATATATATAATATTGTAGTACTGTATATATTATATTGTAGTACTGTAGTAATATATATATATATATTATATTGTAGTACTGTAGTAATATATTTGTTATTTGTAGTACTGTAGTAATATGTATATATATATTATATGTAGTACTGTAGTAATATATATATTATATTGTAGTACTGTAGTAATATATATATAATATTGTAGTACTGTAGTAGTATACATGTTATATTGTAGTACTGTAGTAATATATATGTTATAATGTAGTACTGTAGTAATATATATATATATATATATATATTATAGTACTGTGGTAATATATACATTATATTGTAGTACTGTAGTAGTATATATATTATATTGTAGTACTGTAGTAATACATATATATATCATATTGTAGTACTGTAGTAATATATTTGTTATTTGTAGTACTATAGTAATATATATATATATATATATATGTAGTACTGTAGTAATGTATGTATTGTAGTACTGTACTAATGTATATATTATATTGTAGTACTGTAGTAATATATATATATATATATTATTTTGTAGTACTGTAGTAATATATATATACATATATATATATATTATTTTGTAGTACTGTAGTAATATATATTATATTGTAGTACTGTAGTAATATATATATATATATATATATATATATATATATATATATATATATATATATATATATATATATATATATATATATATATATATATATATATATATATATATATATATATATATATATATATATATATATATATATATATATAATATTGTAGTACTGTCATCAAGCATGTTTTGGTGATATATGTGTGAAAATCAATAGGGTGCTTGCTGTGATGCTGTAATAATGAATGAAGGTGTTAAAACTACATCACTTATATACAAACCCTGTTTCCATATGAGTTGGGAAATGGTGTTAGATGTAAATATAAACGGAATACAATGATTGGCAAATCATTTTCAAGCCATATTCAGTTGAATGCACTACAAAGACAACATATTTGATTTTTTTTTTGCAAATAATAATTAACTTAGAATGTCATGGCTGCAACACGTGCCAAAGAAGTTGGGAAAGGGCATGTTCACCACTGTGTTACATGGCCTTTCCTTTTAACAACACTCGGTAAAGGTTTGGGAAGTGAGGAGACACATTTTTGAAGCTTCTCAGGTGGAATTCTTTCCCATTCTTGCTTGATGTACAGCTTAAGTTGTTCAACAGTCCGTTGTGCTATTTTAGGCTTCATAATGCGCCACACATTTTCAATGGGAGACAGGTCTGGACTACAGGCAGGCCAGTCTAGTACCCGCACTCTTTTACTATGAAGCCACGTTGATGTAACACGTGGCTTGGCATTGTCTTGCTGAAATAAGCAGGGGCGTCCATGGTAACGTTGCTTGGATGGCAACATATGTTGCTCCAAAACCTGTATGTACCTTTCAGCATTAATGGTGCCTTCACAGATGTGTAAGTTACCCATGTCTTGGGCACTAATACACCCCCATACCATCACAGATGTGTAAGTTACCCATGTCTTGGGCACTAATACACCCCCATACCATCACACATGCTGGCTTTTACACTTTGCGCCTAGAACAATCCGGATGGTTCTTTTCCTCTTTGGTCCGGAGGACACGACGTCCAGTTTCCAAAAACAATTTGAAATGTGGACCTGTTGGACCACAGAACACTTTTTCCACTTTGTATCAGTCCATCTTAGATGAGCTCGGGCCCAGCGAAGTCGACGGCGTTTCTGGGTGTTGTTGATAAACGGTTTTCGCCTTGCATAGGAGAGTTTTAACTTGCACTTACAGATGTAGCGACCAACTGTAGTTACTGACAGTGGGTTTCTGAAGTGTTCCTGAGCCCATGTGGTGATATCCTTTACACACCGATGTCGCTGGTTGATGCAGTACAGCCTGAGGGATGGAAGGTCACGGGCTTAGGTGCTTACGTGCAGTGATTTCTCCAGATTCTCTGAACCCTTTGATGATATTACGGAGCGTAGATGGTGAAATCCCTAAATTCCTTGCAATAGCTGGTTGAGAAATGTTGTTCTTAAACTGCTCAACAATTTGCTCACGCATTTGTTGACAAAGTGGTGACTCTCGCCCCATCCTTGTTTGTGAATGACTGAGCATTTCATGGAATCTACTTTTATACCCAATCATGGCACCCACCCGTTCCCAATTAGCCTGCACACCCGTGGGATGTTCCAAATAAGTGTTTGATGAGCATTCCTCAACTTTATCAGTATTTATTGCCACTTGTGCCAGCTTTTTTGAAACATGTTGCTGGCATCAAATTCTAAAGTTAATGATTATTTATCAGTTTGAGCATCAAATATGTTGTCTTTGTAGCATATTCAACTGAATACGGGTCGAAAATGATTCGCAAATCATTGTATTCTGTTTATATTTACGTCTAACACAATTTCCCAACTCGTATGGAAACGGGGTTTGTATAACTGTGGCGGGAAGTGAGTCAGCGCGTCTGCAGGAGGAAAGGTCACCGCCTCTGGCAATGGCGTCGAGGGCGGAGCACCGTCAGCTAAGGGGCGGGGGCACGTGCTGACGGCGAGACACAGCTGGCAGGTGATTAGATTTCACAGGTGGCACGTGTTAATCTGATCATCTGCTGTCTTCAACAGTAAGCAGCCGGGAGCAGAGAGGGAGAGAAGATTGGGAGCGACGGCAACGCCCGAAGACGTTTTTGAAATCTCGTTAAAAACGTGAAAAACTTTGTTAAACCTGCACGCTTGAATCTTGTGTCGTGTCTAAAGTGGAGCTGCTAGGAAGCCACTTCCACAAACACCTCCTGGTTTCCATGTGTACCTCAGCCAAAGAATGATCCCTGAAAGACTGAAAACAAGTCAAGGGCGAAATCAACCAACTTTTAGTTAGCTATGGTTGTAAAATCAATAGTGTTCTTGCTGTGACAGCAGTAATGCTAGGTTCACACCAACGGCGCTTTAAAGCGGCATGCAAAGCGGCGTTAAAGCGTAACAAAGCGTGATTAAAGCGTGAGGGTCCTAATGGATCGTGGGAAAGCTTGTAGTGAAGCGGGACATGCGGCAAGTTCGCCAAAAAGGTTTAAACGGTTTAAAAAAATTCTGCGCTCTGTCAAGAATGGAATAAAGCGCCGAGAGCGTATCAAAGCCTGACAAAGCTCAGCAAAGCTTGACTCAAAGCGTAGGAAAGCTTAACAGATCTTGGTTCAAAGCGCAATAGGAAGTGACTGCTGTGATATTGACTAGTGACATTGAAACTTTATGTAAAACCAACACAGGATTACAAATCCATTCTCTTTTGCATCATTGCCTTTTTTATACGATGATCATTGTTTCTGTACTTCTGCAGTTTGACATTACTGGCTATCATTTTTCTGTGTGAAAATGTTAATAATAAAGAGAATATGTTATGTTTAAAAGAAATGCCTTTTATTATTGTCAACTAGCATAAGAAATGAAAGATATATATTTATTAAGATGACAAAGAAATAAAAGAAATGAAGATATAAAACATAATATAACGGAAAAAAAAGAGAAATTGAAAAAATAAATTAATATAAAAAATAAAAGAAATGCCTTTTATTGTTGTCAACTAGCATAAGAAATGAAAGAGATATTTATTAAGATGACAAAGAAATGAAGATATAAAACATAATATAACGAAAAAAAAGAGAAATTTAAAAAATAAATGAATATAAAAAATAAAAGAAATGCCTTTTATTATTGTCAACTAGCATAAGAAATGAAAGATAGATATTTATTAAGATGACAAAGAAATAAAAGAAATGAAGATATAAAACATAATATAACGGAAAAAAAAGAGAAATTGAAAAAATAAATGAATATAAAAAATAAAAGAAATGCCTTTTATTGTTGTCAACTAGCATAAGAAATGAAAGATAAATATTTATTAAGATGACAAAGAAATAAAAGAAATGAAGATATAAAACATAATATAACGGAAAAAAAAGAGAAATTGAAAAAATAAATGAATATAAAAAATAAAAGAAATGCCTTTTATTGTTGTCAACTAGCATAAGAAATGAAAGATAAATATTTATTAAGATGACAAAGAAATAAAATAAATGAAGATATAAAACATAATATAACGGAAAAAAAAGAGATATTGAAAAAATAAATGAATATAAAAAATTTAAGAAATGCCTTTTATTATTGTCAACTAGCATAAGAAATTAAAGATAGACATTTATTAAGATGACAAAGAAATAAAAGAAATGAAGATATACAACATAATATAACAAAAAAAAGAGAAATTGAAAAAATAAATGAATATAAAAATAAAAGAAATGCCTTTTATTGTTGTCAACTAGCATAAGAAATGAAAGATAGATATTTATTAAGATGACAACGAAATAAAAGAAATGAAGATATAAAACATAATATAACAGAAAAAAAAGAGAAATTGAAAAAATAAATATAAAAAATAAAAGAAATGCCTTTTATTGTTGTCAACTAGCATAAGAAATGAAAGATTCATATTTATTGAGATGACAAAGAAATAAAAGAAATGAAGATATAAAACATAATATAACGAAAAAAAAGAGAAATTGAAAAAATAAATGAATATAAAAAATAAAAGAAATGCCTTTTATTATTGTCAACTAGCATAAGAAATTAAAGATAGACATTTATTAAGATGACAAAGAAATAAAAGAAATGAAGATATAAAACATAATATAACGAAAAAAAAAGAGAAATTGAAAAAATAAATGAATATAAAAAATAAAAGAAATGCCTTTTATTGTTGTCAACTAGCATAAGAAATGAAAGATAAATATTTATTAAGATGACAAAGAAATAAAAGAAATGAAGATATAAAACATAATATAACGAAAAAAAAGAGAAATTGAAAAAATAAATGAATATAAAAAATAAAAGAAATGCCTTTTATTATTGTCAACTAGCATAAGAAATGAAAGATAGATATTTATTAAGATGACAACGAAATAAAAGAAATGAAGATATAAAACATAATAAATAATAAACATAATATAACGGGAAAAAAAGAGAAATTGAAAAAAATAAATGAATATAAAAAATGTGTGGAAAACAGTATACTGAGTTTTTCACATTTTTTTCTTATTTTTGTTGTAACAATGCACAACAGAGCTTGATAATCGTGTCAGAGCCTGATTTAAAGCGTCAGGATCGCATCAAAGCATAATAAAGTTCAATAAAGCGTAATAAAACGTATCAAAGCGTGATTTAAAGCGTATCAAAGCGGGATCGAATCGTGAGGAACGGTAAGAAAGCGGCAACTAATTCGTATCAGAGCGTATCAAAGCATAACATTACTTCGGAGATCGGGATATTCGTGGAAAAATTGACTAAAAATGACGGCGCTTTGCTCGCCGCTTTAAAGCGCGGCAAGCGTCGTTGGTGTGAAGCAGCCATAAGTGAGACTCTCAGCTATAAAAGCTCGCACTTCACATTTGGACACAAACTTGAAAGACATCAGCAGTATTTGATCCGACATTGTTCAAAACCAATAGAATGCTTGCTCCGACACTGATGCATGTGTTCATCTGAGCACATGAGAGTAACCTCTCAACCTTCTCCTCGACCTTTGAACCTGGAATACATATTGGGTGTGATTCAAAACCAATAGGCAGGGTTATAATTCATGAAAGATTGAACGAGATGAAGAGGAACATTTTCATCTTCCACCTCAGCAACTAGTCTTTGTTTCTTGTAGGATGGAACACAAAATCAATAGGGTGCTTGCTTTGGGCGTATTAAGAAAATTTAAAGGAACTTAAAAATGTATTTATTTATATTTCCTTGCATCCCCATTTTTCTTTCCTGTTGATTAATTAATTTTTCCTATTTCATGTATTAATTTTGTATTTGTAATTTTTATACAAGACTATTTTAGAACTGAAATAATGAATACTAATATTTCATAATACTGTTTTAAGAGAATTTAAAAGAAACCTTAAAAAAACAAACAAGTCAACATTTAGACTATTCAGTTTATTCTTTCTTTTTATATCAATAAGTTTACCATCCATCCATCTTCTTCCGCTTATCCGAGGTGGGGTCGCGGGGGCAACAGCCTAAGCCTAAATTTACCACTTTTTAAAAATGTATTCATTCTTTTTTTCAAATTTTACTCAATTAGATCTGAAATAATTCAAAATCAACAGGGTGCTTGGTCTGACATATTAAGATAATTTGGAAGGAACCCAAAAACCTACCTGTCAACATTTGGACCTTTTTTTCTGTTTCTTTCTTCTGTCCCTTTTAATTTTTCCCCGTTTATTTATTTTATATTTATTTTCATTTTTTTTCTTCCCATTTGTTTTCTACTTTTCTTTATTTATTTGTTTCTCTTTTAATTATTTGCCATGTATTTTTTGAAATACCTTTTTTTCCCTCTACTTTTCTTTCTTTATTTCCCTTTTAATTTTTCCCATTTATTTATTTTTTCCACTTTTCTTTTATTTATTTATTTTGTCCCTTTTAATTTTTTTTTCTATTTATTTTTTTTAATTTATATATCAGAATCAGAATTAGAAATCAGAAAAACTTTATTAATCCCCGAAGGGGAAATTAAAATTTTCAGCACAATCCCATTCAAGATCTGACAAACATTACAGGGAGACAGAACAGGATCAAACATTACAGGGAGACAGAACAGGATCGCTGACGGGTCTGCCAACTTCCGGCGCCTCTTTTCAAAATATTTTTTTTCTATTAATTTTTTTTCTACTTTTCTTTCTTTATTTCCATTTATTTAAATATTTATTTATTTTTTGTACTTTTCTTTATTTTTTTCCCCCATATACATTTTTTTCTTTATGATTTTTTTTTCTTCTTACACTACATCTAAATCATTCAATAGGATGCTTGCACACTAAAACTAATTATTAACGGTTAAGACGAGCACACCTGCTTTCAAAACCAATAGGATTCTTGTCTGTGGCTAACTTTGAGTAGAAAAAAGCATGAAAAAAAAAAGCTAATCATTGAGAAAGTCAAGTAGAAAGTTAAAACAACCGATGTCGATAATGGAGATCAGCGTCATTTTCGGACGTGTAGTGAAGCCCGTGAATGGCGTTTGCTTGCAGAAGAGATTGAGAAGACAGGACAGAAGTCACGTGATTGTTTGAAGACATTTTCTTAAGAGAGTCACATGAATACAAAGATCTATGATGGAGTCTTACTGTATATACTGTAGCGCACATTTCCATATTGTTAGCATGTACATCATCATCATCATCATCATCATCATCGTCGTCAACGTTTGCTCCCACAGAAGAAAAGCAAAAATCATAAAAGTGTCGCGTTAGTTCCTCCGGGAAAAGGAAAAAGCAGGAACGTGGTTTTACCCTGAAAATGATTGCAAACCCATGAACAGTACATGTCCCCAAGTCTTTCAGTGCTGCCAGTGTGTGTGTGTGTGTGTGTGTGTGTGTGTGTGTGTGTGTGTGTCAACGTTCAGTCGACGCCATCGATGCACAAAGTCCATGTAACGTACAGTACGTAACAAAGAGTACCGAGGAGTACCAAGGAGTACCAAGGAGTACTAGGGCCACGCCATGAACAGATTAAAATGTTATTATTTCACCAGATTAAAGTTGCAATTTACTAAACTGAAGTAGTATTATTTATTTTCAATAAATGTATGATAAATAAGTCGTATGTTTTGCGTAATCTCACAGCAAAATTGTCGTAACACGAAGAAGAAAACGTCATAATTTCACCAGATCAAAGTCGTAATTTACTCAAATGACTTATTTATTTTTATTTTTTAAATAGATTTATGATGAACAAAAGTTCTTCATTTTGGGAAAAAAATGAAGTAGCAAAATTTCCAGAATTTTACCGCGTAATAACACGAAAAAAATGTAACGAAGAAGAAAGCGTCATAATTTCACCAGATTAAAGTTGTAAATTACTAAAATGGAGTAGTATTTTTTTCTTTTTCAATTAATGTACGATAAATAAAAGTCATATACAGTATTTTAGAAAAAAAATAGGTAGCAATATTACTGCGTACTCTCACAGTAAAATTGTCGTAACATGAAGAAGAAAACGTCATCATTTCACCAGATCAGAGTCGTAATTTACTCAAATGAATTCTTCTTCTTATTTTTTTGAAATAGTTCTATGATACACAAAAGTTATTTATTTTGGGAAAAAAATTAAGTAGCAAAATTTCCAGAATTTTTCCGTGTAATAACACAATGAAATTGTAACGAAGAAAAAAACGTCATCATTTTACCAGATCCAAGTCGTAATTTACTCAAATGAATGATTATTTATTTTAATTTTTTAAATAGATTTATGATGAACAAAAGTTCTTCATTTTGGGAAAAAAATGAAGTAGCAAAATTTCCAGAATTTTACCGCGTAATAACACGAAAAAAATTTAACGAAGAAGAAAATGTCATAATTTCACCACATTAAAGTTGTAAATTACTAAAATGGAGTAGTATTTTTTTCTTTTTCAACAAATATATGATAAATTAAAGTCATATACAGTATTTTAGAAAAAAAATAGGTGGCAATATTACTGCGTACTTTTACAGTAAAATTGTCATAACATCACCAGATCAGAGTCGTAATTTACTCAAATGAATTCTTCTTATTATTTTTTTGAAATAGTTCTATGATACACAAAAGTTATTCATGTTGGGAAAAAAATTAAGTAGCAAAATTTCCAGAATTTTTCCGTGTAATAACACAATGAAATCGTAACGAAGAAAAAAACGTCATCATTTTACCAGATCCAAGTCGTAATTTACTCAAATGAATTATTATTTATTTTTATTTTTTAAATAGATTTATGATGAACAAAAGTTCTTCATTTTGGGAAAAAAATGAAGTAGCAAAATTTCCAGAATTTTACCGCGTAATAACACGAAAAAAAATGTAACGAAGAAGAAAATGTCATAATTTCACCAGATTAAAGTTGTAATTTACTAAAATGGAGTAGTATTTTTTTCTTTTTCAACAAATGTATGATAAATAAAAGTCATATACAGTATTTTAGAAAAAAAATAGGTGGCAATATTACTGCGTACTCTCACAGTAAAATTGTCGTAACATGAAGAAGAAAACGTCATCATTTCACCAGATCAAAGTCGTAATTTACTCAAATGAATTCTTCTTATTATTTTTTTGAAATAGTTCTATGATACACAAAAGTTATTCATGTTGGGGAAAAAATTAAGTAGCAAAATTTCCAGAATTTGCCCGTGTAATAACACAATGAAATTGTAACGAAGAAAAAAACGTCATCATTTTACCAGATCCAAGTCGTAATTTACTCAAATGAATTATTATTTATTTTTATTTTTTAAATAGATTTATGATGAACAAAAGTTCTTCATTTTGGGAAAAAAATGAAGTAGCAAAATTTCCAGAATTTTACCGCGTAATAACACGAAAAAAATGTAACGAAGAAGAAAGCGTCATAATTTCACCAGATTAAAGTTGTAATTTACTAAAATGGAGTAGTATTTTTTTCTTTTTCAATAAATGTACGATAAATAAAAGTCATATACAGTATTTTAGAAAAAAAATAGGTGGCAATATTATTGCGTACTCTCACAGTAAAATTGTCGTAACATGAAGAAGAAAACGTCATCATTTCACCAGATCAAAGTCGTAATTTACTCAAATGAATTCTTCTTATTATTTTTTTTAAATAGTTCTATGATACACAAAAGTTATTCATGTTGGGGAAAAAATTAACTAGCAAAATTTCCAGAATTTGCCCGTGTAATAACACAATGAAATTGTAACGAAGAAAAAAACGTCATCATTTTACCAGATCCAAGTCGTAATTTACTCAAATGAATTATTATTTATTTTTATTTTTTAAATAGATTTATGATGAACTAAAGTTCTTCATTTTGGGAAAAAAATGAAGTAGCAAAATTTCCAGAATTTTACCGCGTAATAACACGAAAAAAATGTAACGAAGAAGAAAGCGTCATAATTTCACCAGATTAAAGTTGTAATTTACTAAAATGGAGTAGTATTTTTTTCTTTTTCAATAAATGTACGATAAATAAAAGTCATATACAGTATTTTAGAAAAAAAATAGGTGGCAATATTATTGCGTACTCTCACAGTAAAATTGTCGTAACATGAAGAAGAAAACGTCATCATTTCACCAGATCAGAGTCGTAATTTACTCAAATGAATTCTTCTTATTATTTTTTTGAAATAGTTCTATGATACACAAAAGTTATTCATGTTGGGAAAAAAAGTAAGTTGCAAAATTTCCAGAATTTTTCCGTGTAATAACACAATGAAATTGTAACGAAGAAAAAAACGTCATAATTTCACCAGATCAAAGTCGTAATTTACTCAAATGACTTATTATTTATTTTTATTTTTTAAATAGATTTATGATGAACAAAAGTTCTTCATTTTGGGGAAAAAATGAAGTAGCAAAATTTCCAGAATTTTACCGCGTAATAACACGAAAAAAATGTAACGAAGAAGAAAACGTCATAATTTCACCAGATTAAAGTTGTAAATTACTAAAATGGAGTAGTATTTTTTTCTTTTTCAATAAATGTATGATAAATAAAAGTCATATACAGTATTTTAGAAAAAAAATAGGTAGCAATATTACTGCGTACTCTCACAGTAAAATTGTCGTAACATGAAGAAGAAAACGTCATCATTTCACCAGATCAAAGTCGTAATTTACTCAAATGAATTCTTCTTCTTATTTTTTTTAAATAGTTCTATGATACACAAAAGTTATTAATTTTGGGAAAAAAATTAAGTAGCTAAATTTCCAGAATTTTTCCGTGTAATAACACGAAGAAAAAAACGTCATAATTTTACCAGATCCAAGTCGTAATTTACTCAATTTGATTACCGGTAGTTTTAATAAAAAAAAGAAAAGATTTATGATAAACAAAAGTTATTCATTTTGGGAAAAAAATTAAGTAGCTAAATTTACTGCGTAATAACACAATGCAATTGTTGTAACATGAAGAAGAAAACGTAATTTCACCAGATTAAAGTCGTAATTCACTAAAATGATGCAGTATTTTTTTTATTTTAAATAAATGTAAGATAAATAAAAGTAATTCGTTTTGGGGAAAAATAAAATTAAGTAACAATATTACAAGAATTTTACTAAGTAAAATCAGAACACAATTGTCGTAACATGAAGAAGAAAACGTCATAATTTTACCAGATTAACGTCGTAATTTACTAAAATTAAGAAGTATTTTTTTTAATACATTCATGATGAATGAAAGTCATTCATTTGGAAAAAAAAATAAGTAGCAATATTACCAGTATTTTACTGCGTAATAACACAATTAAATTGTCGTAACATGAAGAAGAAAACATAATTTCACCAGATTAAAGTCGTAATTAACTAGAATGAAGTAGTATTTTTTTTATTTTAAATACATTTATGATAAATAAAAGTCATATATTTAGGAAAATAATCTACGTAGCAATATTACCAGAATTTTACTGCGCAATAACACAATGAAATTGTCGTAACATGAAGAAGAAAACGTCATTTCACCAGATTAAAGTCGTAATCCACTAAAATGAAGCAGTATTTTTTTTATTTTAAACAAATGTATGATAAATAAAAGTTATTCGTTTTGGGAAAAAATAAAATTAAGTAACAATATTACCAGAATTTTACTGAATAATATCACAACACAAGTGTCGTAACATGAAGAAGAAAACGTCATCATTTTTACCAGATTAAAGTCGTAATTTACTCAAATGAATCAGTATTTTTTTAATACATTTATGATGAATAAAAGTAATTATTTTTGGAAAAAAAAACAAGTAGCAATATTACCAGAATTTTTACTGCGTAATAACACAATTAAATTGTCGTAACATGAAGAAGAAAACGTCATTTCACCAGATTAAAGTCATAATCCACTAAAATGAAGCAGTATTTTTTTTATTTTAAATAAATGTATGATAAATAAGTCATTCGTTTTGTGAAAAAATAAAATTAAGTAACAATATTACCAGAATTTTACTAAGTAATATCAGAACACAATTGTCGTAACATGAAGAAGAAAACGTCACCATTTTTACCAGATTAAAGTCGTAATTTACTCAAATGAATCAGTATTTTTTTAATACATTCATGATGAATAAAAGTAATTAATTTTGGAAAAAAAAACAAGTAGCAATATTACCAGAATTTTACTGCGTAACAACGCAATGAAATTGTCGTAACATGAAGAAGAAAACGTAATTTCACCAGATTAAAGTCATAATTCACTAAAATGATGCAGTATTTTTTTTATTTTAAATAAATGTAAGATAAATAAAAGTAATTCGTTTTGGGGAAAAATAAAATTAAGTAACAATATTACAAGAATTTTACTAAGTAAAATCAGAACACAATTGTCGTAACATGAAGAAGAAAACGTCATAATTTTACCAGATTAACGTCGTAATTTACTAAAATGAAGAAGTATTTTTTTTAATACATTCATGATGAATAAAAGTCATTCATTTGGAAAAAAAACTAAGTAGCAATATTACCAGTATTTTACTGCGTAATAACACAATTAAATTGTCGTAACATGAAGAAGAAAACATAATTTCACCAGATTAAAGTCGTAATTAACTAGAATGAAGTAGTATTTTTTTTATTTTAAATAAATTTATGATAAATAAAAGTCATATATTTAGGAAAATAATCTACGTAGCAATATTACCAGAATTTTACTGCGCAATAACACAATTAAATTGTCGTAACATGAAGAAGAAAACGTCATTTCACCAGATTGAAGTCGTAATCCATTAAAATGAAGCAGTATTTTTTTTTTATTTTAAACAAATGTATGATAAATAAAAGTCATTCGTTTTGGGAAAAAATAAAATTAAGTAACAATATTACCAGAATTTTACTGAATAATATCACAACACAATTGTCGTAACATGAAGAAGAAAACGTCATCATTTTTACCAGATTAAAGTCGTAATTTACTCAAATGAATCAGTATTTTTTTAATACATTTATGATGAATAAAAGTCATTCACTTTGGGAAAAAAATAAGTAGCAATATTACCAGAATTTTACTGCATAATAACACAATGAAATTGTCGTAACATGAAAAAAAAAACGTCATTTCACCAGATTAAAGTCGTAATTCACTAAAATGAAGTAGTATTTTTTTTTAATACATTTACGATGAACAAAAGTCATTCATATTGAAAAAAAATATAGTAATATCTGAATTTTACCGGGTAATATCATTTTTATTTTCGGAAACACTGAAAAATGTTTGCGTGGCCCGAACACTCCTTGGTAACCATGGCGATGAAGTGATGACACAAAAATGTATTGCAGCATGTATACAACGCCACAAAGCGTAGCCAGTATTTTTTTTTAAACTGTTGAACTATTTCTCGTAAAATTTGAATTACACATTTTTTTTAGCCGGCCATCTTGACCTGGATAACCGGAACGAGCGTTTAAAAAAATACTCACGTTGCTGTGAACGGGGCCGGAAATGACGTAAGCATGCTTCGTAGTCTCCTGAAGCTCCGCCCCCTTCCGTTATGCTAGCATATTTCCATACGTGACAGACCATAATTGGTACAGAGAGGCTTACAGGCGCCACCTGTTGGCGCAGATTACTTAACTGGGAGTCAACGTTGCGAGGAATTTTTGGGGGGATAAATTCAAGTCTGTGCTCGTTTTTATCAGTTTCTCGTCGCCCGCTGCGCTAAAGGCCACATCGGCGAGGACTTTTGAGTGGTGCGGCGCTGATAAAGAGGGAAATAAGCGAGAAGGACAAGCGGCGATGCTCGCGATAAAGTACTCTCCAGTCTGACATTTTGGGGGAATTTATCCGCGAAACGGGAAGCATCAAAAAGCCTTTTGATTGAGAGCATCCAGCGGCTTTTTAATGAACTGGAAGCAAAGTGAGGCAGCGACCTTGGATCCGCGGAATTAAAGAGAACAAATATCATCTCGCAGCTGGTGGAAAGTCGGCTAATTAGCGGCTAATCTGGTTTGTTTAGTCCCGGCGGAGTCAGCTGGCTAGCGGCGTCACGGGGACGGGTCGAGTTTGTACGTGGCTAACTTCCTTTTTCAAAAGTAAAAACAAACGAGAAGACAAAAACAAACATGACAGTAAACTTAATCAGGACTTTCAGGGTCTGAGATTAAAATCGGAATGTGACATAACAAGAACATAGCTTTATGTAAACGAAGCTATAATTTAATATTACGATTCCCCCCCCACCCCCCGGAATAACAACGTAACATTTCCGATATTTTCTCGTGACATTTTTACATTAAGTCCATTTTCTGGTTTTCCGAGTTATATTAAGACAGTACAATAAAATCATAATTTCAAATGACTAAATATCTGCAAGCAAAGTTTTGACAAATGTATCAATGACGTGAAAATAAAGTTACGATGTTACAGCAAAAAAAAAAAATTACGATGGAAGAAATTCTTAACTTGTCAAAGATAAAGAGATTATAATCGGAATGTGACATAAAAAGAACATAGTTTTATGTAAACAAAGAAGAAGTAGCTGGAACAATGTAGCTAAATTTTAATATTACAAGATTTTTCCCCTCTGAATAAAAACGTAACATTTCCGATGTTTTCTGATAATATTTCTACTTTAAGTAAATTTTCGGGTTTTCCGAGTTATAAAAAGCCACTTTTATGAAGTCATAATTTCACATCTGCAAGGAAAGTTTTGAGAATTTAATCAATGATGTGAAAATAAAGTTGCAATATTACGGGGGGAAAAAAATTACGATGTAATAAATTCTTAACTTCTCAAAGATAAAGAGATTAAAATCGGAATGTGACATAAAAAGAACATTGCTTTATGTAAACAAAGAAGAAGTAGCTGGAACTATGTAGCTATATTTTAATATTACGAGATTTTTCCCCCCCAGAATAACAATGTAGCATTTCCGATGTTTTCTCGTGACATTTTTACATTAAGTCCATTTTCCGAGTTATATAAAGCCAGTTACAATAAAATCATAATTTCACATGACAAAATATCTGCAAGTAAAGTTTTGACAAATGTATCAATGACGTGAAAATAAAGTTACGATGGAAGAAATTCTTAACTTCTCAAAGATAAAGAGATTATAATCGGAATGTGACATAAAAAGAACATAGCTTTATGTAAACAAAGAGGTAGTAGCTGGAACAATGTAGCTAAATTTTAATACTACGAGATTTTTCCCCCCTGAATAAAAACGTAACATTTCCGATGTTTTCTGATAATATTTCTACTTTAAGTCCATTTTCTGGTTTTCCGAGTTATAAAAAGCCACTTTTATGAAGTCATAATTTCACATCTGCAAGGAAAGCTTTGAGAATTGAATCAATGATGTGAAAATAAAGTTGCAATATTACGGGGGGAAAAAAATTACGATGTAATAAATTCTTAACTTCTCAAAGATAAAGAGATTATAATCGGAATGTGACATAAAAAGAACATAGCTTTATGTAAACAAAGAAGAAGTAGCTGGAACAATGTAGCTATATTTTAATATTACGAGATTTTTTCCCACCCAGAATAACAACGTAGCATTTCCGATGTTTTCTCGTGACATTTTTACATTAAGTCCATTTTCTGGTTTTCCGAGTTATATAAAGCCAGTTACAATAAAATCATAATTTCACATGACCAAATATCTGCAAGTAAAGTTTTGACAAATGTATCAATAATGTGAAAATAAAGTTACGATGTTACCGGGGAAAAAAATTACGATGGAAGAAATTCTTAACTTCTCAAAGATAAAGACATTATAATCGGAATGTGACATAAAAAGAACATAGCTTTATGTAAACAAAGAAGTAGTAGCTGGAACAATGTAGCTAAATTTTAATATTACGAGATTTTTTCCCCCTGAATAAAAACGTAACATTTCCGATGTTTTCTGATAATATTTCTACTTTAAGTCCATTTTCTGGTTTTCCGAGTTATAAAAAGCCACTTTTATGAAGTCATAATTTCACATCTGCAAGGAAAGCTTTGAGAATTGAATCAATGATGTGAAAATAAAGTTGCAATATTACGGGGGGAAAAAAATTACGATGTAATAAATTCTTAACTACTCAAAGATAAAGAGATTAAAATCGGAATATGACATACAAAGAACATAGCTTTATGTAAACAAAGAAGAAGTAACTGGAACAATGTAGCTATATATTAATATTACGAGATTTTTTCCCCCCCAGAATAACAACGTAGCATTTCCGATGTTTTCTCGTGACATTTTTACATTAAGTCCATTTTCTGGTTTTCCGAGTTATATAAAGCCAGTTACAATAAAATCATAATTTCACATGACCAAATATCTGCAAGGAAAGTTTTGAGAAATGTATCTATGATGTCAAAATAAAGTTGCGATGTTACGGGGGAAAAAAAGTTACGATGGAAGAAATTCTTAATTTCTCAACATTTCCGATGTTTTCTTGTAATATTTCTACTTTAAAGTCCATTTTCGAGTTATTTTAGGGCACTACAATAACATAAAAAGAACATAGCTTCATGTAAACATAGTCGAAGTAGCCGGAACAATGTAGCTAAATTGCAATATCGCAAGAGTTTGTTTTGCGCAGAAAAACAACGTAACATTTCCGATGTTTTTTCATAATATTTCCACTTTAAGTCAATTTTCTGGTTTTCCGAGTTATAAAAAGCCACTTTAATAAAGTCAAAATCTCACATGACTAAATATCTGCAAGGAAAGTTTTGAGAAATGTATCAATGATGTCAAAATAAAGTTGCGATGTTACGGGGGAAAAAAAGTTACGATGGAAGAAATTGTTAATTTTTCAACATTTCCGATATTTTCCACTAACATTTCTAATTTAAGTAAATTTTCTGGTTTTTCGAGTTATATTAGGCCACTAGAATAACATAAAAAGAACATAGCTTCATGTAAACATAGTCGAAGTAGCCGGAACAATGTAGTTAAATTGTAATATTATGAGATTTTCCTCCCCAGAATATTGACGTAACATTTCCGATGTTTTCTCATAATATTTCTACTTTAAGTCAATTTTCTGGTTTTCCGAGTTATAAAAAGCCACTTTAATAAAGTCAGAATCTCACATGACTAAATATCTGCAAGAAAAGTTTTGAGAAATTTATTAATGATGTGAAAATAAAGTTGCGATATTACGGGGGGAAAAAGTTACGATGGAAGAAATTGTTCATTTCTCAACATTTCCAATGTTTTCTCATAATATTTCTACTTTAAGTCCATTTTCTGGTTTTCCGAGTTATATAAAGCTACTACAATAACATAAAAAGAACAAAGCTTCATGTAAACATAGTCGAAGTAGCCGGAACAATGTAGCTAAATTGTAATATTATGAGATTTTCCTCCCCAGAATAACAATGTTTTCTCATTATATTTCTACTTTAAGTAAATTTTCTGGTTTTCCGAGTTATAAAAAGCCACTTTAATAAAGTCAGAATCTCACATGACTAAATATCTGCAAGGAAAGTTTTGAGAAATTTATCAATGATGTCAAAATAAAGTTGCGATGTTACGGGGGGAAAAAAGTTACGATGGAAGAAATTCTTAATTTCTCAACATTTCCGATGTTTTCTTGTAATATTTCTACTTTAAAGTCCATTTTCGAGTTATTTTAGGGCACTACAATAACATAAAAAGAACATAGCTTCATGTAAACATAGTCGAAGTAGCCGGAACAATGTAGCTAAATCGCAATATCGCAAGAGTTTGTTTTGCGCAGAAAAACAACGTAACATTTCCGATGTTTTCTCACAATATTTGTACTTTAAGTAAATGTTCTGGTTTTCCGAGTTATAAAAAGCCACTTTAATAAAGTCAGAATCCGATGTTTTCCACTAACATTTCTAATTTAAGTCCATTTTCTGGTTTTTCGAGTTACATTAGGCCACTACAATAACATAAAAAGAACTTACCTTTATGTAAACATAGTCGAAGTAGCCGGAACAATGTAGTTAAATTGTAATATTATGAGATTTTCCTCCCCAGAATAACGACGTAACATTTCCGATGTTTTCTCATAATATTTCTACTTTAAGTAAATTTTCTGGTTTTCCGAGTTATAAAAAGCCACTTTAATAAAGTCAGAATCTCACATGACTAAATATCTGCAAGGAAAGTTTTGAGAAATTTATCAATGATGTCAAAATAAAGATGCGATGTTACGGGGGAAGAAATTTTTAATTTCTCAACATTTTCGATGTTTTCTTGTAATATTTCTACTTTAAAGTCCATTTTCGAGTTATTTTAGGGCACTACAATAACATAAAAAGAACATAGCTTCATGTAAACATAGTCGAAGTAGCCGAAACAATGTAGCTAAATTGCAATATCGCAAGAGTTTGTTTTGCGCAGAAAAACAACGTAACATTTCCGATGTTTTTTCACAATATTTCTACTTTAAGTAAATGTTCTGGTTTTCCGAGTTATAAAAAGCCACTTTAATAAAGTCAGAATCCGATGTTTTCCACTAACATTTCTAATTTAAGTCCATTTTCTGGTTTTTCGAGTTATATTAGGCCACTACAATAACATAAAAAGAACATAGCTTCATGTAAACATAGTCGAAGTAGCCGGAACAATGTAGTTAAATTGTAATATTATGAGATTTTCCTCCCCAGAATAACGACGTAACATTTCCGATGTTTTCTCATAATATTTCTACTTTAAGTCAATTTTCTGGTTTTCCGAGTTATAAAAAGCCACTTTAATAAAGTCAGAATCTCACATGACTAAATATCTGCAAGAAAAGTTTTGAGAAATTTATTAATGATGTGAAAATAAAGTTGCGATATTACGGGGGGAAGAAAGTTACGATGGAAGAAATTCTTAATTTCTCAACATTTCCGATGTTTTCTCATAACATTTCTAATTTAAGTCCATTTTCTGGTTTTTCGAGTTATATTAGGCCACTACAATAACATAAAAAGAACATAGCTTCATGTAAACATAGTCGAAGTAGCCGGAACAATGTAGCTAAATTGTAATATTATGAGATTTTCCTCCCCAGAATAACGACATAACATTTCAGATGTTTTCTCATAATATTTCTACTTTAAGTCAATTTTCTGGTTTTCCGAGTTATAAAAAGCCACTTTAATAAAGTCAGAATCTCACATGACTAAATATCTGCAAGGAAAGTTTTGAGAAATTTATCAATGATGTCAAAATAAAGTTGCGATGTTACGGGGGAAGAAATTCTTCATTTCTCAACATTTCCGATGTTTTCTTGTAATATTTCTACTTTAAAGTCCATTTTCGAGTTATTTTAGGGCACTACAATAACATAAAAAGAACATAACTTCATGTAAACATAGTCGAAGTAGCCGGAACAATGTAGCTAAATTGCAATATCGCAAGAGTTTGTTTTGCGCAGAAAAACAACGTAACATTTCCGATTTTTTTTCATAATATTTCTACTTTAAGTAAATTTTCTGGTTTTCCGAATTATAAAAAGCCACTTTAATAAAGTCAGAATCTCACATGACTAAATATCTGCAAGGAAAGTTTTGAGAAATGTATCAATGATGTCAAAATAAAGTTATGATGTTACGGGGGGAAAAAAGTTACGATGGAAGAAATTCTTAATTTCTCAACATTTCCGATGTTTTCACATAATATTTCTACTTTAAAGTCCATTTTCGAGTTATTTTAGGGCACTACAATAACATAAAAAGAACATAGCTTCATGTAAACATAGTCGAAGTAGCGGGAACAATGTAGCTAAATTGCAATATCGCAAGAGTTTGTTTTGCGCAGAAAAACAACGTAACATTTCCGATTTTTTTTCATAATATTTATACTTTAAGTAAATTTTCTGGTTTTCCGAATTATAAAAAGCCACTTTAATATAGTCAGAATCTCACATGACTAAATATCTGCAAGGAAAGTTTTGAGAAATTTATCAATGATGTGAAAATAAAGTTGCGATGTTACGGGGGGAAAAAAGTTACGATGGAAGAAATTCTTAATTTCTCAACATTTCCGATGTTTTCTCGTAATATTTCTACTTTAAAGTCCATTTTCGAGTTTTTTTAGGGCACTACAATAACATAAAAAGAACATAGCTTCATGTAAACATAGTCGAAGTAGCCGGAACAATGTAGCTAAATCGCAATATCGCAAGAGTTTGTTTTGCGCAGAAAAACAACGTAACATTTCCGATGTTTTTTCATAATATTTCTACTTTAAGCCAATTTTCTGCTTTTCCCAGTTATTTTAGGCCACTGCAATAACATAAAAAGAACATATCTTCATGTAAACATAGTCAAAGTGGTGTTTTGCACAGAAACACAACGTAACATTTCCGATGTTTTCTCACGATTTAAGTCCAGGAAAGTTCATATGGCAAATTTTGTCATTTTCCCTCAAAGAAATGAAAAAAAAAATGTAGACAACCGCAACTGATTATCGAAGACGTTGAGGACAGAATTTAGCGAAGCAACGTCAACCAAACCAGCCATGCCAAAGTCAGGTCTCCGAACGTGGTCAACCTCCGACAATGTTTGGACTTGTCTCCCCCGAACATTGCCTCCTTCCACGTGTTTCGTGGGCCATATTGTTCTACAGGACGTAACGAGAAGCTAAAATGTGGAATGGAAGGTTTTTTTTGGACGCAACAAGTTAGTATCTTTTCACCACGACAACTATTTCCCTGGTAATACTCGTCGTTGATGTAACGCTCCGCAGCTTTAGCGCGGCTGCAAACTTTCGGAGCCGTCTCTCAAATATGAACAACCACAAACTTTGCTATACTGCTTTAAAAAAAAAATTTGTTGTTTCTCTCAAGAACGTGATAGCGAGCGTCTCGGGCTGAGCACAGACCACGTTCAATTATTAACGCGGAACGTTTCTCGAAAAACACCTGCAACCAAAAATAGCGCTTTGTACTCAAAATTGGGGGAAAAAAAAAAGCCTTTCTAGACTGGCGTGGGAAAGCCGTCTTAAAGCGACGGCGCGCGCGGACCGTGGTACGCTCGCAGTGGTGCAAGAAAGTGTGGGGAAACAATAAGTTAACACAACTTTGACACATAAACTTTACAATATGTACATTCTTCTCTTTTTTTTGTAGTTTTTTTTCTGCGAAATTAAAATAGATTTGTCACTTGTCTGGCGGGGGAAGAAGGTCCTCTCCTCCTGCTTTCCCAGAGTGCAAGTAAGGCGTCCATCTCGGAGGCCCCCGGGGGCCAAAAGTTTGTTTGGCGTCTGGGGCGGAGGACCAGCCCTTAGCACGCAACAGGACCTGGACCAAAGGAAATAAATATAAAATATATGTCATATTTCTATATATATTCATCAAACCAAAAGCCGGGGGGAGGTTCTAGCTGTGGTGGTCTTGGTTACTACATGGCCCTTCTCCTCAGGATCGGTGGTTTTTGGAGGGGGACTTGAAAGTCTTGAAACTGTACAGCTCACACGCAAGTAAACAAAATGTAAAAGTTTTTTTTTGTGTGTTTTTATATCCACTATATCCAAAAGTGTTGCAGGCACTTAAGTCCTTCCCAAAAAAACCTTGTTGTTTCTTCGACAGTGGAGCGGGTTGTGGGCGGGGCCTAGCCCAGGATGTCCAGGTAGACGGGCGTGGCTTTCCCCATGGCGAACAGAACCTTCTGGATGTCCTTGATGTTGAGTCGCTGCTGGGGTTCTCTCTGCCAGCAGCCCAGCATGATGTCGTACACCTCCTTGGGGCAGATGCGGGGGCGGTCCAGGACGTGGCCCTGCGTGATGCACTCGATCACCTGCCACGACAACACACACCTGCTTAGCCACACCTTGTTAGCGACAACACACCTAGTTAGCGACAACACACACTTTTATAGCGACAACACACATCTTATTAGTGACACTTGGTTAGCAACACCTTATTCGCAACTACACACATACACCTTGTAAGCTACAACTTGTTAGCGACAACCTGCACCTTGTTAGCGACACCGTGCATCTAGTTAGCGACACCATGAATCTTGTTAGCGACACTTGGTTGGCAACACCTTATTCCCAACTACACACACACACACACACACGCGCCTTGTAAGCTACAACTGGTTAGCGACACCATGCATCTAGTTAGCGACACCATGAATCTCGTTAGCGACACCTTGTTAGCAACCACACACACCTTGTTAGCAACCACACACACCTTGTTAGCAACAACAAGCACCAAGTTAGTGACCCTTTGTTAGCGTCACCTTGTTAGTGACCCCTTGTTAGCGACAACAAGCACCAAGTTAGTGACCCTTTGTTAGCGTCACTTTGTTAGCGACACCTTGTTAGCGACAACAAGCACCTAGTTAGTGACCCCTTGTTAGCGACAACAAGCACTTAGTGACCCCTTGTTAACGTCACCCTGTTGGCGACAACTTGTTGGCGACAACTTGTTAGCGTCACCTTGTTGGTGACAACAAGCACCTAGTTATTGACCCCTTGTTAGCGTCACCTTGTTGGCGACAACTTGTTAGTGTCACCTTGTTGGTGACAACAAGCACTTAGTGACCCCTTGTTAGTGTCACCTTGTTGGCGACAACTTGTTAGCGTCACCTTGTTGGTGACAACAAGCACCTAGTTATTGACCCCTTGTTAGCGTCACCTTGTTGGCGACAACTTGTTAGCGTCACCTTGTTAGCGACAACAAGCACTTAGTGACCCCTTGTTAGTGTCACCTTGTTGGCGACAACTTGTTAGCGTCACCTTGTTGGTGACAACAATCACCTAGTTATTGACCCCTTGTTAGCGTCACCTTGTTGGCGACAACTTGTTAGCGTCACCTTGTTGGTGACAACAAGCACCTAGTTATTGACCCCTTGTTAGCGTCACCTTGTTGGCGACAACTTGTTAGTGTCACCTTGTTGGTGACAACAAGCACCTAGTTATTGACCCCTTGTTAGCGTCACCTTGTTGGCGACAACTTGTTAGCGTCACCTTGTTAGCGACAACAAGCACTTAGTGACCCCTTGTTAGTGTCACCTTGTTGGCAACAACTTGTTAGCGTCACCTTGTTGGTGACAACAATCACCTAGTTATTGACCCCTTGTTAGCGTCACCTTGTTGGCGACAACTTGTTAGCGTCACCTTGTTAGCGTCACCTTGTTAGCGACAACAAGCACTTAGTGACCCCTTGTTAGTGTCACCTTGTTGGCGACAACTTGTTAGCGTCACCTTGTTGGTGACAACAAGCACCTAGTTATTGACCCCTTGTTAGCGTCACCTTGTTGGCGACATCTTGTTAGCGTCACCTCGTTAGCGACTCCTTGTTAGCGACAACAAGCACCTAGTTAGTCACCCCTTGGCAGCATCACCTTGTTGGCGACAACTTTTTAGCGACACCTTGTTAGCGAGAACAAGCACCTATTTAGTGAAACCCTGGTTAGCGTCACCTTGTTAGCGACAACAAGCACCTAGTTATTGACCCCTTGTTAGCGTCACCTCGTTAGCGACTCCTTGTTAGCGACAACAAGCCCCTAGTTAGTCACCCCTTGGCAGCATCACCTTGTTGGCGACAACTTTTTAGCGACACCTTGTTAGCGAGAACAAGCACCTATTTAGTGAAACCCTGGTTAGCGTCACCTTGTTAGCGACAACAAGCACCTAGTTAGTGACCTCTTGGTAGCGTCTCCTTGTTGGCGACAACTTGTTTGCGACACCTTGTATGCGAGAACAAGCACCTAGTTAGTGACCTCTTGGTAGCGTCTCCTTGTTGGCGACAACTTGTTTGCGACACCTTGTATGCGAGAACAAGCACCTAGTTAGTGACCTCTTGGTAGCGTCTCCTTGTTGGCGACACCTTGTTAGCGACAACAAGCACCTATTTAGTGAAACCCTGGTTAGCGTCACCTTGTGAGCGACAACAAGCACCTCGTTAGTGACCCCTTGGTAGCGTCACCTTGCTGGCGACAACTTGTTAGCGACAACAAGCACCTATTTAGTTCCAAGCTGCCTCAAAACAGCAGCTTGGAATTTGGGACATGCTCTCCCTGAGAGAGCATGAGGAGGTTGGGTTGGGCGGGGCCGGGTTTAGGGGGGCATGGGTTAGCGGGGAGTGTATATTGTAGCGTCCCGGAAGAGTTAGTGCTGCAAGGGGTTCTGGGTATTTGTTCTGTTGTGTTACGGTGCGGATGTTCTCCCGAAATGTGTTTGTCATTCTTGTTTGGTGCGGGTTCACAGTGCGGCGCATATTTGGTAACAGTGTTAAAGTTGTTTATACGGCTGCCCTCAGTGTGACCTGTATGGCTGTTGACCAAGTATGCCTTGCATTCACTTGCGTGTGTGTGAAAAGCCGTAGATATTATGTGACTGGGCCGGCACGCAAAGGCAGTGCCTTTAAGGTTTATTGGCGCTCCGTACTTCTCCCTACGTCCGCGTACACAGCGGCATTTTAAAAAGTCATACATTTTACTTTTTGAAACCGATACCGATAATTTCCGATATTACATTTTAAAGCATTTATCGGCCGATAACATCGGCAGTCTGATATTATCGGACATCTCTAATAAAAAGGTTTGATCAATATTGAAGAGGTGATTGTTTTTCGTGGCGACACCTAATTCATGACATTAAGCAGTAATGAATGGTGCGGACACGTTTGTTACTGTGAGTAATATGCAACTATAGTTCTTTGATACTTGTTTATATTGATGTTATCATTCTGTGTATTAATATTTGAGGTGTGTCCTAAATAAATGTGTCTCATCCAGCGTGGGCGTGTTCCTTTGTTGGACCCATCTTCCAATTAGTCCCGTGACTAATTGGTGGTTTGACAACGTGACTCCGCTAGCGTGTGTTTACACTCGCAGCTTTTATTTTCACACCTTCCTCCCTTTTTCGCTCGCCTAACGTCCTAATTGTCTCCATTTTACGGCTAAAGCAGGATTTAACGCTTTTTTTTTACTTCCAATGCAGAGTAATTACCAACACTGATGCTGCTGCGGGGGAAAGGGTCGACGCCCTCGCACACACACACACACACACACACACACACACACACACACACACACACACACACACACACACACACACACACACACACACACACACACACACACACACACACACGCTCACACACACGTACACACACAACAGTGTTGATTTCACACACAAATTACACGGCATCCGAGAAAAGCGTGACTAATTTGCTTCCATTTTGGAGGTACAACAAACGTCGCTACATAAACAACAAACAGCAGAGTCTTATTTGTTGACTTTTCAATCCATGGCTAAACTGGAACAGTTTCAAAGTTGGAACGCCGCAACACTTGTGCTTTTATTCTGGCTTTTTGGGTGATTTTTCGGGGAGGGGAGGGGAGGGGAGGGGGGGTATGCAGCAATAGAGGCAGCAAATCGGGGAAAACGTGCTGATAACCATAGAACCTGCTTGCTTTAGCGCAGTATAGCGGCTGTCAAAACAAAGACTATCTGTGGTTGGGTTGGGCAAAGGTGGACACACACATAAATGGAAATTTAAATTTTTGAAAATTTGCATTAAAATACTCAAAATACGCCAAAAAATAGTTTGTGGGCGGAGTCTCTTTTTTCACTAAAAAGCACATAAAAGAAAACTTAAAACACCAAACTTGTGAAAAACCTCACATTTTCTTATTTTCTTTGACTTATGTTTAATGGGAACATTTTTTGGAAAATTTGCTTGAAAATACTCAAAATACACTAAAAAAGAGGTTGTGGGCGGAGTCTGTTTTTTCACTAAAAAGCACAAAAAATAAAGCTTGAAACACCAAACTTGTGAAAAACCTCACATTTTTCTACCTTTCTTTGACTTATGTTTAATGGGAAAATGTTTTGGAAAATTTGCTTGAAAATACTCAGACTCCGCCCACAACCTCTTTTTTTTGTGTATTTTGTTTTTTCACTAAAAAGCGCAAAAAATAAAGCTTAAAACACCAAACTTGTAAAAAAAACCTCACATTTTTCTACCTTTCTTTGACTTATGTTTATTGGGATTTTTTTTTTTTAAATTTGCTTGAAAATACTCAAAATACACCAAAAAAAAGAGGTTGTGGGCGGAGTCTGTTTTTTCCCTAAAAAGTGCAAAAAATAAAGCTTAAAACACCAAACTTGTAAAAAAAACTCACATTTTTCTACCTTTCTTTGACTTATGTTTAATGGGATTTTTTTTTTTTTTTATTTGCTTGAAAATACTCAAAATACACCAAAAAAGAGGTTGTGGGCGGAGTCTGTTTTTTCACTAAAAAGCGCAAAAAATAAAGCTTAAAACACCAAACTTGTGAAAAACCTTACATTTTTCTACCTTTCTTTGACTTATGTTTAATGGGAAAAATGTTTGGAAAATTTGCTTGAAAATACTCAAAATACACCAAAAAAAGAGGTTGTGGGCGGAGTCTGTTTTTTCTCTAAAAAGCGAAAAAAATAAAGCTTAAAACACCAAACTTGTGAAAAACCTCACATTTTTCTACCTTTCTTTGACTTATGTTTAATGGGAACATTTTTTGGAAAATTTGCTTGAAAATACACCAAAAAAGAGGTTGTGGGCGGAGTCTGTTTTTTCACTAAAATGCGCAAAAAATAAAGCTTAAAACACCAAACTTGTGAAAAACCTCACATTTTTCTACCTTTCTTTGATTTATGTTTAATGGGAAAATTTTTTGGAAAATTAGCTTGAAAATACTCAAAATACACTAAAAAAGAGGTTGTGGGCGGAGTCTGTTTTTTCACTAAAAAGCACAAAAAATAAAGCTTGAAACACCAAACTTGTGAAAAACCTCACATTTTTCTACCTTTCTTTGACTTATGTTTAATGGGAAAATGTTTTGGAAAATTTGCTTGAAAATACTCAGACTCCGCCCACAACCTCTTTTTTTGGTGTATTTTGTTTTTTCACTAAAAAGCGCAAAAAATAAAGCTTAAAACACCAAACTTGTAAAAAAAAACTCACATTTTTCTACCTTTCTTTGACTTATGTTTATTGGGATTTTTTTTTTTTTAAATTTGCTTGAAAATACTCAAAATACACCAAAAAAAGAGGTTGTGGGCGGAGTCTGTTTTTTCCCTAAAAAGTGCAAAAAATAAAGCTTAAAACACCAAACTTGTAAAAAAAACTCACATTTTTCTACCTTTCTTTGACTTATGTTTAATGGGATTTTTTTTTTTTAATTATTTGCTTGAAAATACTCAAAATACACCAAAAAAGAGGTTGTGGGCGGAGTCTGTTTTTTCACTAAAAAGCGCAAAAAATAAAGCTTAAAACACCAAACTTGTGAAAAACCTTACATTTTTCTACCTTTCTTTGACTTATGTTTAATGGGAAAAATGTTTGGAAAATTTGCTTGAAAATACTCAAAATACACCAAAAAAAGAGGTTGTGGGCGGAGTCTGTTTTTTCTCTAAAAAGCGAAAAAAATAAAGCTTAAAACACCAAACTTGTGAAAAACCTCACATTTTTCTACCTTTCTTTGACTTATGTTTAATGGGAACATTTTTTTGAAAATTTGCTTGAAAATACACCAAAAAAGAGGTTGTGGGCAGAGTCTGTTTTTTCACTAAAAAGCGCAAAAAATAAAGCTTGAAATACCAAACTTGTGAAAAACCTCACATTTTTCTACTTTTCTTTGACTTATGTTTAATGGGAATTTTTTTTGGAAAATTTGCTTGAAAATACTCAAAATACACCAAAAAAGAGGTTGTGGGCGGAGTCTGTTTTTTCACTAAAAAGCGCAAAAAATAAAGCTTAAAACACCAAACTTGTGAAAAACCTCACATTTTTCTACCTTTCTTTGACTTATGTTTAATGGGAATTTTTTTTTGAAAATTTGCTTGAAAATACTCAAAATACACCAAAAAAGACGTTGTGGGCGGAGTCTGTTTTTTCACTAAAAAGCGCAAAAAAGAAAGCTTAAAACACCAAACTTGTAAAAAACCTCACATTTGTCTACCTTTCTTTGACTTATGTTTAATGGGAATTTTTTTTGAAAATTTGCTTGAAAATCCTCAAAATACACCAACAAAGAGGTTGTGGGCGGAGTCTGTTTTTTCACTAAAAAGCGCAAAAAATAAAGCTTAAAACATTGAAGCAAACTTCTGAAAAACCTCACATTTTTCTACCTTTCTTTGACTTTTGATGTTTAATTGAAAAACATTTTAAAAAATTTGCTTTGAAATACTCAAAATATGCCAAAAAAGAGGTTGAGGGCGGAGTCTCTTTTTTCACAAAAAAGCGCAAAAAATAAAGCTTAAAACACCAAACTTGTGAAAAACGTCACATTTTTCTACCTTTCTTTGACTTATGTTTAATGGGATTTTTTTTTTTTAATTTGCTTGAAAATAAACCAAAAAAGAGGTTGTGGGCGGAGTCTGTTTTTTCACTAAAAAGCGCAATGAAATAAAGCTTAAAACATCGAAGCAAACTTCTGAAAAAGCTCACATTTTTCTACCTTTCTTTGACTTTTGATGTTTAATTAAAAAACATTTAAAAATTTGCTTTGAAATACTCAAAATACGCCAAAAAAGAGTTTGTGGGCGGAGTCAGTTTTTTCCCTAAAACACGCAAAAAATATAGTTTAAAAATTTAAAGCAAACTTCTGAAAAACCTCAAATTGTTCTACCTTTCTTTGACTTTTGATGTTTAATGGAACTTTTTTTTTTAAATTTGCTTTGAAACACTCAAAACACGCCAAAAAAATAGTATGTATGTTTTATCACGAAAAAGCGCAAAAAATAAAGTTTAAAACATCAAAGCAAACTTCTGAAAAACCTCACATTTTTCTATCTTTCTTTGATTTTTGATGTTTAATTGAACTTTTTTTTGGGAAAATCTGCTTTGAAACACTCAAAATACGCCAAAAAATAGTATGTAGGCGGAGTCTGTTTTATCATGAAAAAGCGCAAAAAATAAAGTTTAAAACATCAAAGCTAACTTCTGAAAAACTTCCGAATGCGCTGAACCGCCACCAAAAAAATGACAGGAATGATAGCATGCTAAAGTTAGCGTATTGACAGTTAGCATGCGTCAATTAAATAACTTTGAGGGGCAAAATTGCCGAAAAAAACGTTAGCATGCTAACGACTAGCATGTTTAAGTTAGTTGTACAACTCTGAGGAGTAAGGCTGCAAAGATTGCTGAAAGAGTTAGGATGCTAACGTTAGCATACTAACAGTTAGCATTTGTCAAATATATAACTTTGAGGGGTTTGTCAGCAAAATTGCAGAAAAAAACGTTAGCTTCCTTCTAAACCTAAAAGGTAGTAAAAGTGTTTATGGTTATGCTTAAATCATCTTTTTAAATGTTCCTTACACAAGAACTCGAGACAAGGACTGTTGTGATGCCAGTGAACACCAACTTATATTGTATTTGTCTCTTGGTCGAAGGCTACTCTCCAAGTGGGTTTCTTTTGTGATCGATGCTGTATTACCGCCTTTCTCAAAATATCTCAAATAAATAATTAAAAATTCCCCTTTATTGAGTGTGAACCATTGATAAATGTGGCATGAAGGACAAAGTTTGACCCTGGAACAGATTATTTCTTTCCCCGCATGAAAAATGTGGAACAAAGCGGGTTTGAAACCAGTTTTATGAAATAACGGCCGTGGAAGAACACTTTCCCTCCTCCGACTGGTAGTCATGGCAACGGCAGACGTGTCAGAATGTGATGTCAGGATCACAAGATCTGTGACTTCCCGTCACATTTAAAAGCTTTAACACACGCACACACGCGCACACACACATTACACACACTACACACACTATTTTAAATGTTTCAGTGAATTATGGTCACAAGGAGGCAAACAGGTGCAAGCTGCTGATTGGATGACACCTCCTCTGGCAGGTGATAAAGGACTTTTTAGAGGTGTGACGCTTTAATGAAATAACATTCCTATGGGATGTTTTTAATTTAAGCGCGTACAAATACATCAATATTCCTAATAATATCTATTTATTGAAATGATGATGTATTACTTTCTGGTACTTCTGCAACATCTCATGTCAATCCTTCAACACGCTGTTGATAAAATGCAATACAAGTCATTTGCTGTGGTTTCTACACCAAATTAAAACATTTAATTAATCAATTAAAAATAGGTGCCATTTTTATTTTTACAGCAAAAATACTTATGACTGCTCTGCCATTTTTTTTATTTTTTTTTACTGTTAAATCTACATTTGCTGTTTTACAGTGCGTTACTGTAAATGGAAAAACAATACTATTGTCATGTTTACAGTAACATTCAGGTGATTGATTTGCCCATTTTTATTTTCACAGTAAAATACGTGTGACTGATTTGCCTTTTTTTTTTTTACTGTTAAATCTATGGTTGATGTTTTACAGTGCGTTACTGTAAATGGAAAAAACGGTACCGCTTTTAATTTTACTACAAAATTTTGGCGATTGACCTGCCATTTTTTTGTTTTATTACCGTAATTTTTTTTTTTTACGGTGCATTACTGTAAACTGAAAAACGGTACCACTGTTATATTTACAGTAAAATTCTGGCGATTCACCTTCCATCTACACCTGCCATATTTTTTTACATAAAATGTGTTTGTTTGGTTTTACTGTAAATTGAAAAATGGTACTACTGTAATATTTACAGTAATATTCTGGTAAATTACCTACCCGGTTTTTTTTACAGTAAAATCTACAGTTCTTTTTACTGTGCATTACTGTAAATGGAAAAACAGTACTGTAGTCATTTTTACAGCAAAATACTTATGACTGCTTTCCCTATTTTTTTACTGTTAAATCTACATTTGCTGTTTTACAGTGCATTACTGTAAATGGAAAAACAATACTATTGTCATGTTTACAGTAACATTCAGGTGATTGATTTGCCCATTTTTATTTTCACAGTAAAATACGTGTGACTGATTTGCCTTTTTTTTTTTTACTGTTAAATCTATGGTTGTTGTTTTACTTTGCGTTACTGTAAATGGAAAAAACGGTACCGCTTTTAATTTTACTACAAAATTCTGGCGATTGACCTGCAATTTTTATTTATTTTTTATTACTGTAAAATCTATGTCTTTTTTTTTTTTTTACGGTGCATTACTGTAAACTGAAAAACGGTACCACTGTTATATTTACAGTAAAATTCTGGCATTTCACCTTCCATATTTTTTATTTTTTTACGTAAATTATTATTTTATTTTTTTACTGTAAATTGAAAAATGGTACTACTGTAGTATTTACAGTAACATTCTGGTAAATTACCTACCCGTTTTTTTATTTTTTACAGTAAAACCTAGTTATTTTTACTGTGCATTACTGTAAATGGAAAAACAGTACTGTAGTCATTTTTACAGCAAAATACGTATGACTGCTTTCCCTATTTTTTTTACTGTTAAATCTACATTTGCTGTTTTACAGTGCGTTACTGTAAATGGAAAAACAATACTATTGTCATGTTTACAGTAACATTCAGGTGATTGATTTGCCCATTTTTATTTTCACAGTAAAATACGTGACTGATTTGCCTTTTTTTTTTTTTTACTGTTAAATCTATGGTTGTTGTTTTACAGTGCGTTACTGTAAATGGAAAAAACGGTACCGCTTTTATTTTTACTACAAAATTCTGGCGATTGACTTGCAATTTTCTTTTATTTTTTTTATTACCGTAAAATCTATGTCTTTTTTTTTACGTTGCATTACTGTAAACTGAAAAAGGGTACCACTGTTATACTTACAGTAAAATTATTTTGATTTACCTTCCATATATATATATTTTTTTAAGTAAAATTAGTTGGGTTTTTTTTACTGTAAATTGAAAAATGGTACTACTGTAATATTTACAGTAACATTCTTGTAAATTACCTAATAATTTTTTTTTTACAGTAAAATCTACAGTTTTTTTTTACTGTGCATGGGTTGAGTTTTTCCTTGCCCTGATGTGGGATCTGAACCGAGGGGTGTCGTTGTGGCTTGTGCAGCCCTTTGAGACACTTGTGATTTAGGGCTATATAAATAAACATTGATTGATTGCTTTACTGTAAATGGAAAAACAGTACTATTGTCATTTTTACAGTAAAATTCTGGTGATTGTGCTGCCGTTTTTTTTACAGTAAAATCTACGGTTGTTGTTTTCAAGGTGCGTTGTCAAGCAATGTTTTTTTTTACAGTGCATTCCTGTAAATTGAAAAAAATGTACCACCGTTATTTTTACAGTAAAATTCTGACGATTTACCTGTAAGTTTTTCACCGTAAAATCTACGGTCGCTTTCACAGTGCCTCACTGTAAATTGAAATGCGGCAACACTTTTACTGTCATAGTTCAATCCTGGCAATTATCTGCCAGTTTTTATCGTAAAATCAATGGTTGTTGTTTTTACAGTGCATTACTGTAAATTTAACAACTGTACCACTTTTATTTTTTACAGTAAAATTCTGGCAACTTAGTTGCCTTTTTTTTTTACGTAAAATCTCCGACGTTGTTTTCAATGCAGAACATGTGCCGTAAATTTAGGACTACAAGCCGCTACTTTTTCCCCCCCTACGCTTTGAACCCTGCGGCTTACATAGCGGCGCTCTCTACAGTTGGGGAAAAAACGGTACTTTCTTGAGTTTTTCACCTCGTTGTTGCCCAGCTGAAACCAGGGCTGCTTCCCGTAGGTGAAGATCTCCCACAAGATGACTCCGAAGCTCCAGACGTCGCTTTCCGTGGAGAACTTCCTGTACACGATGCTCTCGGGGGGCATCCAGCGGATCGGTAGCATGGTGTGTCCTCCCACCTGAAGAGAAGGAGAAGAGGAGGGTTTAACGCACACACTCAAGAGAATATTCATCATCAACACAACACCCAGGCAGCGGGGCATTAAGTGTCCTCGCACGTGAGCGACAACGCCGGTTTTACATTTCATTGTCTGCCTCGCCGCTCGCCGGGAGTCCATACTCAAGCATAACAAAAACAAGGTCAAGGAATTTTCTGCACCTCATTCAAAATATTGCACTTTTGTGCCTCACAGAAGAGAAACCTTCACAATAAAACATGAAGTCCATCACTTTGGAGAGAAAAACAATTGATTAATCTTCTGTTTTTGTGAATGCACACCTTTAAATTATGTTTATTTTCATATCTATGTAAATACATACATACATATATATATACATATATATATATACATATACATACATACATATATATATATATATATATATATATATATATATATATATATATATATATATATATATATATATATATATATATATATATATATATGTATATATATATATACATAGTGTATATATATATATACATAGTGTATATATATATATATATACATATATATATATATACACATATATATATATATATACATATATATATATATACACACATATATATATATATATATAAATATATATATATTTATATATATACATATATATATATATATATACATATATACATATATATATATATATATATACACATATATATATATATACACGCATTTATGTGTATATATATATATATATATATATATATATATATATATATACACATAAATGTGTGTGTATATATATATATATATATATATATATATATATATATATATATATATATATATATATATATATATATATATTAAAATTGCAGAGTGCTCCGTCACATAGAGGATCTTTGACTATTGTTTTTGCAGTTTGTTTTTTAAATGGCAGAGTCCTCCTATCACATAGAGGATCTTTGAAGAGTGTTTTTGTAGTAAGTTTCAAAAATGGCAGAGTGCTCCTGTCCCATACAGGATCTTAGACTAGTGGTTTTACAGTAGGTTTCTAAAATGGCAGAGTGCTCCTGTCACATAGAGGATCTTTGACTAGTGTTTTTGAAGTAAGTTTCTAAAATGGCAGAGTGCTCCTGTCACATAGAGGATCTTTGACTAGTGTTTTTGAAGTAAGTTTCTAAAATGGCAGAGTGCTCCTGTCCCATAGAGGATCTTTGACTAGTGGTTTTACAGTAGGTTTCTAAAATCGCAGAGTGCTCCTATCAAATAGAGGATCTTTGACTAGTGTTTTTGCAGTATGTCTGTAAAAAAGCAGAGTGCTCCTGTCACATAGATGATCTTAGACTAGTGTTTTTGTAGTAGGTTTCTAAAATGGCAGAGTGCTCCTGTCACATAGAGGATCTTTGACTAGTAGTTTTACAGTAGGTTTCTAAAATCGCAGAGTGCTCCTATCAAATAGAGGATCTTTGACTAGTGTTTTTGCAGTATGTCTGTAAAAAAGCAGAGTGCTCCTGTCACATAGATGATCTTAGACTAGTGTTTTTGTAGTAGGTTTCTAAAATGGCAGAGTGCTCCTGTCACATAGAGGATCTTTGACTAGTGTTTTTGTAGTAGGTTTCTAAGATGGCAGAGTGCTCCTGTCACATAGAGGATCTTTGACTAGTGTTTTTGCAGTAGGTTTCTGAAATGGCAGCGTGCTCCTGTCACATAGAGGATCTTTGACTAATGTTTTTGCAGTAGATTTCTGAAATGGCAGACTGCTCCTGTCACATAGAGGATCTTTGACTAGTGATTTTGCAGTAGGTTTCTGAAATGGCAGAGTGCTCCTGTCACATAAGAGGATCTTTGACTAGTGGTTTTACAGTAGGTTTCTAAAATTGCAGAGTGCTCCTGTCACATAGATGATCTTTGACTAGTGTTTTTGCAGTATGTCTGTAAAAGTGCAGATTGCTCCTGTCACATAGATGATCTTAGACTAGTGTTTTTGTAGTAGGTTTCTAAAATGGCAGAGTGCTCCTGTCACATAGAGGATCTTTGACTGGTATTTTTGCAGCAAGTTTCTTGAAATGGCAGAGTGCTCCTGTCACATAGAGGATCTTTGACTAGTGTTTTTGCAGTCGGTTTCTGAAATGGCAGAGTGCTCCTGTCACATAGAGGATCTTTGACTAGTGGTTTTTGCAGTAGATTTCTAAAATGGCAGAGTGCTCCTGTCACATAGAGGATCTTCGAGTGTTTTCATACGTTATTTCGGAGTATATTGGGCCTTGTTGATGTAAAAAAAACCGTATAAGCAAGAATAATAGGATGAGGGAAGTGCCCCCCACGTACTAATCTTTGTGAAAACGTGTCCCCTAAAGCAATTGTGTTTAAAATCCCGCTTCGGGGTGCTAAAAGTAAACCTTTGTTCTTGATAGAAGCAAGAACCTTCGGCATAAGCTCAGGATGCGAGGAAGGGAGGGATAAAGCTACATGTGAACCGTGTGTACAGTATGTACAGTGTGTACTGTGTGTACTGTGTGCAGATGTTGTGTTTACATCCGTGTGGGCTGCCGCAGCCACGGAAGGCGAGGGATGTGCTCGCTGTGATCCCTTTAATGGCTTCAAAAGCAGCCGAACATGAAATGAAGTCCCCGACGCCGTAAATCCCCCGGGGCTGAATATTAATCGATCAAACAATCATGCATTCATCATCTCGCCTCTCAGCTTCCATTTGCAAGCCGTGGTTTTCTAAATCTATTCCCCCCGCACCTCCTCTCTCTCTCTCTCTCTCTCTCTCTCTCTCTCTCTCTCTCTCTGTAATCATGGCGGCTGGACAGGACAGATGTGGGAAAGAGCGTCCCAAGTCTTGCCAGTTTCAGCTGAACATGCTGAGACAATATTGACCACAGACATCAGGGAGGGGGCGTGATTACACTATTGATAGATCATATAAATAACACGAGGCCTCGTTGCTGATTCACCACCTTGCTCTCCTGAACACGTCCTTGTAGGATGTGTTCACTCTTCAAATGATCGTGGCATGTAAAGGGATTCGGTTCTTTGAAAGGCACCGATTACCGTACATTTCAGACTGAAAGCCGCTACTTTTTTCCAACACGGCAAAAACTGAAATCGAAGTAAGATGAAATATCTCAAATAAGGGTGATATTTGCTTATTTTCTGTCTGATAAGATAATTCTTCTCACTAAGCAGATTTTATGTTAGAGTGTTTTACTTGTTTTGAGGGCTTTGGTCCTAAATTATCTCAGTAAGATATTACAGCTTGTTGCTGAGATTTGATGACATATATGGTAGGGGTGTAACGGTACACAAAAATTTAGGTTCGGTACGTACCTCGGTTTAGAGGTCACGGTTCGGTTAATTTTCGGTACAGTAAGAAAACAACTAAATATAAATGTTTTGGTTATTTATTTACCAAATTTGTAAACAACGGCATAACATACATATACACACAGGGTCCATTGCCAGGGTTAATGTGGTCAACATACCGTATTTTCCGCACCTAAAAACCACAATTTTTCTCAAAAGCTGACAGTGCGGCTACTAACCCTGTGCGCCTTATATATGGATTAATATTAATATTTATTTTCATAAAGTTTAGGTCTCGCAACTACGGTAAAAAGCCGCCATCTTTTTTCCCCGTAGAAGAGGAAGCGCTTCTTCTTCTACTGTAAGCAACCGCCAAGGTGAGCACCCGCCCCCGTAGAAGAAGAAGCGCGCGGATATTACGTTTCATTTCATTTGTGTGTTTCTGTAAAGACCACAAAATGTCTCCTACTAAGAGACACGCGTACAAGGTTCCACTGACTTTTGATATTCATGTGAACCGCACTGTGGATACAACGGGAACACGTACGGTGAATATTCGCACCACAGGGGAACGAGAAGTCGTCCTTCACTGTGGTTCTAGCTTGCCATGCTAACGGCCAGAAACTTCCACCCACGGTGATATTCAAAAGGAAGACCTCGCCAAAGGAGAACTTTCCAGCCGGCGTCATCATAAAAGCTAACTCGAAGGGATGGATGGATGAAGAAAAAATGAGCGAAGAGACCGGGTGACTTTTTTCACGCAGCTCCATCCCTGTTGATCTACGACTGCATGCGCGTCCACATCACTGATGGTGTCAAAAAACAAGTGAAGCACACCGAAGAAGAATAATTCAAAGATTTGTGGATGAGTAATAACTTCAGAAAGTGAGCTTTAAATGTTTATTTTGTGTGTTGTGTGACATTAACGTATGAGCAACGTTGAGTTATTGATGTTGCTATTGCTCTGCACTATTTTGAGTGTTACTATTTCTGTGATTGCAATTTTGCACATTACATTTTGGGAGTGAACAGAGTTGTTAGAACGCTGGTTTGTGATATATTATTAAAGTTTGACTGACCTATCTGACTGTTTTTTTGACATTCCCTTTAGCGTAGCATAAATGCGGCTAATAACACGGGGCGGCTAATAGGTAAACAGAGTTTTGAAATATGACATTCATTGAAGGTGCGGCTTACAACACGGGGCGACTTATGGTGCGGAAAATACGGTGTATCAAATAAAAACTAAATAAGATAAGGCTCAGATTGGTTTCTTAACAAAACCTTTCTACATATAAAGTGTTTTTTTTTATTGATTGATTGAGACTTTTATTAGTAGATTGCACAGTGCAGTACATATTCCATACAATTGACCACTAAATGTGACCCGCGCTGGCAAAATGAGTCGGAATACGCACAGGCTAATTTTGACCTACAGGCAAATAAGTGAACAAAATGTATCTTGGTTGAAATTGAGATTTTCACAAAAATGAGTCCACAAAGCCACAATCTAGCGATCGCAATCATCGAAATAGCAAGAAAACATCTTAAATCACCTTTATTTGAAGGTTTTGTACGAGGTATGTCTTCAGAAATGAGTCCTTTGTGTTAAAATTCCTTGAGAAAATCAAGTGTTTTCAACGCTCACTCGCGGCAATAAGGGGGAATCCCCCTAGCCCAGGGGTCGGCAACCTTTACCACTCAAAGAGCCATTTTGGCAAGTTTCACAAATTAAAGAAAATAATGGGAGCCACAAAATTTTTTTTAAAATTCAAAATTAAAAACACCGCATACAAAGCTTAAATGCTTTGTGCTATGTTAACCAGGGGTCTCAGACACACGCACCGGCACGCACTTTAATGTGGAAATTTGATGTTAGTGCGGCCCGCGAGTTTTGAATGAATGGCGCTTGATGGTGTCATACTTGCCAACCCTCTCATTATTTCCGGGAGATTCCCGAAAAGCAGGGCGTGATGGCTCTGCTTTTGGCGCCCTCTACAGCCTGCCCAAACAGTGTACCTGCTCGAACACATGTAGAATGCAGTTTCAGCTTGCTCACGTAAGTGACAGCAAGGCGTACTAGTTCATCAGCCACACATCTTACACTGACGGTAGCCTTATAAAATAACTTTAACACTGTTACGTTACAAATATGCGCCACACTTTGAACCCACACCAAAAAAGAATGACAAACACGTTTCTGGAGAACATCTGCACTGTAACACAACATAACACAACATAACCAATACCCAGAATCCCATGCAGCCCTAACTCTTCCGCTCAACCAACGCATGGGGGGGGGGGGGGGGGGGGGGGGTTGGGGGGATTTGGTGGTAGCGAGGGTGTATAATCTAGACCGGAAGAGTTAGGGCTGCATGGGATTCTGGGTATTGGTTGTGTTGTGTTTAAGTTGTGTTACGGTGGGATGTTCTCCAGAAATGTGTTTTTCATTCTTTTTTGGTGTGGGTTCACAGTGTGGCGCATATTTGTAACGTAACAGTGTTAAAGTTGTTTTATACGGCTACCGTCAGTGTAAGCTGTGTGGCTGATGACTAAGTATGCTTTGCTGTCACCTACATGTGCAAGTAAAAGCTACATACAACATGTGGCCGGGCTGGCATGCTGTTTGTAAATGCTATAGAGGACAATTAATGCAGTGCAATTAGGGCACGCCCTTAACTTAGTAATTAGAGTGAAAATAGGATTATATTTTCCCTGGGAGTTATCTAGGAGAGGCACTGAGATCCATAAATCTCCTGGGAAAATCAGGGGGGTCGGCAAGTATGTAGCTGAGCCGCATCAGAGTGGTCAAAGAGCCGCATGCGGCTCCGGAGCCGCGGGTTGCCCACCCCTGCCCTAGCCATATTTGGTATCATTGTGACGCCAAGTTTACCTACTTTCTAAAAATGAGCAGGGAATTCCCCATGACGCCATTCTGAACCAATATAATTCGAGTTTTTAAACCTGTCCCGACGTAAACAAATCCGGCTTGTTGCTAACCGGTCGCTGTGAGGCGTACCCTCATTGGTTGAATCACCCCGCGCGGTGCATTGTGGTATCATGGCAGCGTCCTGATGAAAAACAACACAGTAATTCGAGCGGAATATTTGGTGAAAAAAGGTGATTTTCGAACATTTAATTATTATTTTTGTGGATAAGTTAGACTGTTTTACATTCCGTAATGGATTTAGAAGGTGGAGAGGGTACACAGGCGGTTGCAAGTGCGCTAAATTCACTGCAGTCGGCGAATCTTCTTAGTGCTGCTGGTCAGGAATATTACGGACAGCTGACCAGCTGACCAGTGAACAAAAAAACTGTGACATAACAGTGTTGAAATTTTTGTACATAACCGTTTTCAATAGAGTTGAATATATATTTTTCCTTTAGACATGGGATTTGACTTTAATTGTACCAATTCTGGTGTTGCTACAAGGACTTTTAAGGTATGGTTGCTATGGAGTTTTGTTCTGGAACATTCAGTTCTGGAACAGTAAACTTTAAGCTGGTTTTTCTCAAAACGGACCCTAATCGGATGTAACTCGGTCCTTTTTTGTCCGATTCCAACAAACCATATATCATTTTGAAGGTCTTTACATGGAGAATGTGTAAATAACAATAACTCAGTTTTTAAAATGTCCTCATTGTGACTCATTTTGCCAGCACAGGTCACAAATGGTAACACCCCAATAAGTTTTTCAACTTGTATAAGTCAAGGTCCACGTTAATCAACATTAAACTGCCTCAAGTTGTTGCTCAGATTAAATAAAATGACAAAACTTTTCTTCTACTTATAAAAAGTGCAACATTAAACAGTCAACTCAGCCTCAGATTAACTTTTCTTCCCCCCACCAGCCTGGCTAACTTGGCAGTAAGAGGATATATGGGCTCATTGTTCTTCCACCATAGAAGTTTTTAATGCAATATGGTTTTATATCTGCTGCTATAAAAACATTTGTTATTGCTTTAGCCCTGCCTGACCCGCCGAGGAGAGGCTGCTTGAATGCGGTGCAGTGTTTCCCATAAACTGCCAAGATACCTGTGGAGGTGGGGGCGTGGCTATGGGCGTGGTCACCATGACATCATCAAGTAATTTGCATAATTTACTACAATGATATGATTTTCTCTAAAAAGGCTAAAAAAATGTATACCGTAATTTCCGGACTATAAGCCGCTACTTTTTCCCCTCGTTCTGGTCCCTGCGGCTTATACAAAGGTGCGGCTTATTTACGGCCTGTTCTTCTCCGACACCGACGAAGAGGATTTTGGTGGTTTTGGTACGCAGGAGGAAGACGACGACACAATGATTAAAGACTGACTTTTCATACACCGGTAGGCTGGTTATTTTGATAACGTACAGGCGAGCACTTTGTATTACTTTGCACCGTTGTATTATTTGTACTCTGCACGAATGCTGTTCGCCATGTCAAAGATGTGAAAGTTTGATTGAATGATTGAAAGATTTATTGTTAATAAATGGGACGCTTTGCGTTCCAAAACAGTCATCTCTGTCCCGACAATCCCCTCCGTGGTAGCAGGAAGCCCTATATACTACGGTAATTACACATCAAAACCCTGCGGCTTATAGTCGGGTGCGGCTTATATATGGAGCAATCTGTATTTTCCCCTAAATTTAGCTGGTGCGGCTTATAGTCAGGTGCGGCTTATAGTCCAGAAATTACGGTACTTACTAATTAATAATAACAGTTTTGTTTTAAACGTCCATCCATCCATTTTACAATATAATTACAACACTTTATGTACATATTTATATATAGATTTGAACAATAAGTTATTCACTGAAATATATTTATTAATTGTGGTTCTTACAAAAAATATATCTTATAAAATATAAAAGCTATAATGTCTCTTAAAGCTCTGCCCCTTTAATTAGTGCATACTAAATAATTTAACTTTAGCCTACTACTACAACCAAATTATTTACCAGCAACATAAAGTGAAACAGAGGCAGAGGTGTCCTGCCACAGTCAGTAACAAATAAACAGAAAACAGTAGTGGTCAAATACAAATAAGGCAACAAGAGAAGTATCCTACACTTCTCTTTTGTAAAGTAAATCTGAACAGCCGATATGGGCATCTACATCAACTATATGATTTGCCTGAGAAGCTGGACAGGACAAAAAAAAAATATATATATATATATTTGTGGCGGACGTAATTCTTTCGTGGCAGGCCGCCACAAATAAATGTATGTGTGGGAAACACTGCGGTGGTGACGCTTCAAATGGGTTAGCATGTTTGTTGTGTTGTCAGAAGCAGCTGCTGAACAATGTCGGCAAGCCTCCGTCCTCCATTGTTGTATCGCGCAGCCAAAGTGTTCCCAAACGGGAGATCTTAACGAGGCAGGAGGATCTTCCAGCTCTGGCTTTTATATGTTGCCGTAGCCCGGTCGTTGCTAGCATGCTGTGTGTTGTGCCTCGGTGTGCATTGTTTACACAACGTGCGTTACGCTACTTAATATGTCCGTGTGGAAACTCGTTCGGTACACCTCCGAACCGAACCGAAACCCCCGTACCGAAACGGTTCAATGCAAATACACGTACCGTTACACCCCTACTATATTGACTAAAACATGCTTGAAACTAGAATATCTACTGATGCAAAGCTGTGTCATTAACACTCACAAGTATAACACTACTTTTTTAAAGTAATAATTTCTTACTTCAAGCATGAAAAAAAAAAATCATTATGTCAAGATAATGGCACTAGCTTTTACTTAATTTAAGAATATTTTTCAACATATTGAGCAAAATGGTCTCAATTTTTTTTTCCTACCAAGAAAAGCGCACTTGTTAATAGTGAAAATGTACTTATTTTAAGGTATTTTTGGGTTCATTGAGGTTAGCTAATTTTATTTGTTTTGGAAAGTCTTGACAAGTCAAATTTTGCTTGTTCTATTGGCAGATAATTTTGCTTAGTTGAAATAAAATACCCCTAATTTTTTTTTTTTTTTCTTGTTTTTGAACACTGACTTTTTGCAGTGTACGCTTGGAACCCCGCGGCGAATAAGACAGCGGCTGATTTATGGATTTTTCTTTGCTGCTGGCGATAAGACAGGGTTTTTTTTATTGTTTTTGCAATGGCGCCATCGTTTGGACAAATTCGCTCACTGCATGTGCTGCAGTGTCCTTTCATTTATTGGCAGTGTTTTTTGTTTTGTTTTTTAACAAAATCCATCCATAGGGTTTCTATTCGTGTGGAGTTGTCATCCATCACTCCAAGCAAGGTTTGTAAGTTTTACAATATAACTAAAACAATGTTTACTTACTAAACCGTCCCCTGTGTGATGCCAGTAGGAGTGGTTTCATGCAATATTTGTACGTGCTATTGTAATGTAATGAAGCTAGCGTCGTTAGCATTAGCTTTTTGATTGATTGATTGAAACTTTTATTAGTAGATTGCACAGTACAGTACATATTCCGTACAATTGACCACAAAATGGTAACACCCGAATAAGTTCTTCAACTTGTTTAAGTCGGGGTCCACGTTAATCAATTCATGGTTAGCTAATATGCTAACAATGTTTACGAGTGTCTGTGTTAGTATTATTAACTTACAATGGCATTCTTGTTTTAATTGTTTCAGTTTCACAAATTCCTCAGTGAATTCACCAAAACAACACCGTGGAGTTATTGAGTCTGTTTAGCTGTGTGGAGAGCTAGCTTCCGCAGTAGTGGCTCCATTACAATGACTTCTGTTTTGTTTGGTCAGCCGTTTTACTGCCGTGTTACAGACACCATTTGTAAACAATTAGGGTACGTAAATAAACATTTACAGAAACTTTCTGTGTAAATAACTCATTTCGCAACCTATAAATCTGCAGCTTATAGTCCGGTCCTGCTAATATATGGAAATATATTTTTTCTTCTAAACTTTTGTGGGTGCGGCTTATATACCGGTGCACTCTATAGTCCGGAAAATACAGTAAATTCTGTGGGTACTATTGGGTCTCTATTGCCCTAAAATCAAACGGTGCCATATTCCCGATACCTTTGTTGCACGTGATGTCTTGTCTGGTTGCAGACTAAAAACCGGTTCATGTAAACAATCACTCAAGCAGCACTGAGATCGGACTCAGCCAAACTCCCTCCAAGTAATATTTGCGATTTACCACCCCAACAAGGCAAGTATGCTTGGTAAAAACACTCAAACGTAAAGTAAGGATGCGCGTTCAAAATGCGCTTTACATTGGATTTGCCATAGACAGGCTACTGTTAGCATTAGCGATTGTACATGGCGATTTCAACATCTACGAATGTGATAAAAAAAAAAATCTACAACTAAGATGAATGTTAAAAGCAAACAGCTGGTGTGTGATAAGTACAATACTTACAGTATACACTTTGTAGGGCGCAACATAACACATTCAGCTTCACATAAAAAGCTACTTCCTCGTAAGACAACATACAATAGGTAGATAGTACTGCCATATAATGTCTAGGAATTGCGACTGCATTGCAAATGAGACTCAAATGGTATAGGACAGTGTTTTTCAACATTTTTTGAGCCAAGGCACATTTTTTTGCGTTGAAAAAATCCGGAGGCACACCACCAGCAGAAATCATTAAAAAAAAAAACGCAAATCAGTTGACAGTAAAAAGTCGTTGTCGCAATTCTTGGATATGACTTTAAAGCATAACCAAGCATGCATCAATATAGCTCTTGTCTCAAAGTAGGTGTACTGTCACCACCTGTCACATCACGCCCTGACTTATTTGGACTTTTTTTGCTGTTTTCCTGTGTGTAGTGTTTTAATTCTTGTCTTGGGCTCCTACTTTGGTGGCTTTTTCTCTTCTTTTGGTATTTTCCTGTAGCAGTTTCATGTCTTCCTTTGAGCGATATTTCCCGCATCTACTTTGTTTTAGCAATCAAGACTATTTCAGTTGTTTTCATCCGTCTTTGTGGGGACATTGTTGATTGTCATGTCATGTTCGGATGTACTTTGAGGACGCTTTCTGCTCCACAGTAAGTCTTTGCTGTCGTCCAGCATTCTGTTTTTGTTTACTTTGTAGCCAGTTCAGTCTTAGTTTCGTTCTGCATAGCCTTCCCTAAGCTTCAATGCCTTTTCTTAGGGGCACTTACCTTTTGTTTATTTTTGGTTTAAGCATTAGATACCTTTTTTACCTGCACGCTGGCTCCCGCTGTTTCCGACATCTACAAAGCAATTAGCTACCTGCTGCCACCTACTGATATGGAAGAGTATTACATGGTTACTCTGCCGATCTCTAGACAGCACCGACCAAGGCACACCAGACTGTATCTCGCGGCACACTAGTCGGCACAGTGGTTGAAAAACACTGGTATAGGAAACAAGATATAATAACTAGACAGCACAGTTATCATAATAAGCTCACCTTTAAATTAGGGCTGCTACAACTAATCGATTAAAATCGATTATAAAAATAGTTGCCGATTAATTTAGTCATCGAGCGCAGAGGCTTTTTATTTTTTTAATTAAATTTTTTTTTTAAATTTTTTTTTTAAAAATAAACCTTTATTTATAAACTGCAACATTTACAAACTGCTGAGAAACAATAATCAAAATAAGTATGGTGCCAGTATGCTGTTTTTTTTTCAATAAAATACTGGATGGGATAGAAATGTAGTTTGTCTCTTTTATCCGATTATTAATCGATTAATCGAAGTAATAATCGACAGATTAATCGATGATCAAATTAATGGTTAGTTGCAGCCCTACTTTAAATGTTACATAAAAAAATAACATGTTATTTTCAAACAATTAACACACAAAAGTACCGTTGAGTGCCAGTATGAATTTTCCAGGTACGGGGGATTGGTACAGCATCGATTCAAATGTGAGTGATAGCCCTCCCTAAGCATGGACGAGAATTGTAGGTTGCGTAGAAAAGATTCAAATCAATTCAGGTCCTGACTTCGGTATTTTGTTGCGTCTGCTTTCTTCGGTCATTTTGCAATCCGAGCTCGCAAGATTACGTCAAAGGCTTTTAGCGATACAGAAAGGGCGGGGGCACGGACACACAAGTCGGTCTGGTGAAATGTTGTTGCTGTCCATGCGTGACGTGTGTGCCTCCACTGTGTAGTAAAAAGGAAAGAACACGCAAATAAAGCATTTATGAACCAAATGATTTGTGTCCCCGCCAGTAAATGTTAGCTGGTTAGCCTTCAAAGGTCCTGCAGGTGCTTTTTATCTGTCATGGCTGTTTTATACTTTTGATTTAGTACTGATTGCTCGGTATTTTTAGTCCAAACAACACAATATTTACAGTCTAGTATATATATATATATATATATATATATATATATATATATATATATATATGAGATCGGTAGGTTAGGGACAAATGCAGAGGACAAATTTCACCACATCTAGTGTGTGTGTGACAATCATTGGTACTTTAATCTTTAATATATATATATATATATGTATACACACACGCGCACATACAGTATATGGATGGATGTATAGCCAGACAGACTATATCAGACTATATGTGTGTGTATATATATATATATATATATATATATATATATATATATATATATATATATATATATATATATATATATATATATATATATATATATATATATATATATATACATACATACACACACTATATATATATAAATATATACATTAGGGCTGCAACTAACGATTACTTTGATAATCGAATAATCTGTCGATTATTACTTCGAATAATCGATTAATAATCGGATAAAAGAGACAAACTACATTTCTATCCTTTCCAGTATTTTATTGAAAAAAACCCAGCATACTGGCACCATGTTGTGGACATTGGGGGTGCAGCATACACCAACAATAACACAGAAATGTAACTCATCAGAACTGAATCAGATATTGTACACGTTTCTGTTGTGAATAATAAAGGATTCATTTTAGGCTGCCTCTAAATAATAGCATGAAATATTCCAGCACCTTCATAACGTTTAGTTATACTAAAGCGTCACTCAAATCTAAATATATTTATATAGCTTTATCGGCCCGGCTACATTAATCCATTATGATACCAACCTGAGATATTTCTGTCCGTTACGTTTATTTCCAAATTGGTAAGCGTGAGTTTTCTCTCTCAAAACGGAGTCATATGTGCCGGAGACACATTATCAGCCCCGCGTTGCAACAAAGGCATAACTTTAAAGTTACTTACAAAAAAGCTGAACTCATGAATGCTTGTTGCCACTATGGACTTAAAAAGTTACATACTGTGAGTTGTTCCCTTCATCCATGGCTCCAACATGTTTCCTTTTCAGGTTTTTCTGAAGCAATGTTGTACTTCCGTGCCATTTTGCAGGAAACGCTCTTCTTTGAAGTCTTTAAAGTGAAGTGTTCCCACACTTTTGACGACTTAGGTCGTACACTTTTCTCCATTGAAGCAATAACCTCAAGATGTTTCTCCGCTAAACTATCGGTAGTGTTTTCCTGCGCCATTTTTTGAATGTTTCCAGACGGCGTGGTCACGTGAGCTGCACATGACACATCATTGGCTAGCTTACGCCACCTCATGAGACGTAGCCTCAGTGCCGCCCTGGCGCCGTTTTGTACTGTTTTTTTACTTACTTTGATTATTGTTTCTCAGCTGTTTGTAAATGTTGCAGTTTATAAATAAAGGTTTATAAAAAAATAAAAAATAAACAATTTTTTAAATAAAATTTAAAAAAAGCCTCAGCGCATGCGCATAGCATAGTTCCAACGAATCGATGACTAAATTAATCGCCAACTATTTTTATAATCGATTAGTTGTTGCAGCCCTAATATATACATATATATATATATGTATATATACATATATATGTATATATACACACATACATATACATTTATACATACATACATATAAATATATACATACATATATACCTATATACATACATATATATACACACATACATATACATTTATACATACATACATATAAATATATACATACATATATACCTATATACATACATATATACCTATATACTGTACCTATATATATATATACCTATATACATACATATATACCTATATACTGTACATACAGTACCTATATATATATATATATATATATATATATATATATATATATATATATATATATATATATATATATATATATATATATATATATATATATATATATATATATATATATATATACACAAAGTGGGGCGGTATAGCTCGTTTGGTAGAGTGGCCGTGCCAGCAACTTGAGGGTTCCAGGTTCGATCCCTGCTTCCGCCATCCTAGTCACTGCCGTTGTGTCCTTGAGCAAGACACTTTACCCACCCGCTCCCAGTGCCACCCACAACGGTTTAAATGTAACTTAGATATTGGGTTTCACTATGTAAAAGCGCTTTGAGTCGCTAGAGAAAAGCGCTATATAAATATAATTCACTTCACACACACACGTTTGTCTGTCTGTCTATCCATATCTCTCCCTAACCATCTATTTATGTATCTGTCCAATTATTTGGCTTTCGGTCCAACCATTCACGCTTATGTTATCCATTTATTCATCAATCCTTGGTTTATCTCTCTATACCTTCAATTTATCCAGCAAATCATCCAATACTCCGTTCAAGGAGTTGATGTATGGGTCGGGCAGAGCTGCGGGCACCCGGACTTCGGCGATTTCTGAATTGAATCGCAAATTGGATACCATCTCCGAGAAGCTTTCCGCTCTGAAAGGCGAAATTATGATCAATTTGAGAGCCAGACCGGACAACTTAGAACGGATAAACCATTGGAATGTGTCACCAAAACAGTCCTTATCTCCAGTTTGGCTCCCTCTGCATTGGCCTCGGCAAAGTCATGCTGTAAACACCCCACTTCGACAAAAAAAACTCGTTGAAATCCCTTCCCCCTTCTTCAAAGACACCTGGGATGTGGACTCTGTTCCGTGACGTCGAACGGAACAACTTCCAGGCTTATGGACAAAACACGCACCCTTGGACTACTACTTCACAACAACCTATTTCATTTTTATTCTAATTCCATGCAACTGTCCGTCCATTCATTAACACATCTGTCCGTTCATCTAACCATGGATCTGTCCATCCCTTCACTCATTCATCCATCTCCACATCCCCACATAGATGGATCTATCCGTCCGTCATCTATCCACCATCCAGCGTCCATGCATCTGTCGTAGGGTTGTCACGATACAAGAATGTCACTCGTCGATACCGATACCTATGAATTTTCCATGATTCTACAATACATATTCAACACCACGATACAATTATAGATACACTGAATTATGTGATTGTATATAATTTGAAACAACAGCAGTGTTCTCTAACCTTACAGTGTATCAAAACAAACAATACTGTGTTCATAAAAATTATTATAAACAACAATAGTCAACTATTTTATATTGTAAAAAGAACATCAGTGCCGTGGAGCCTTCAAGTATCAAAAACAAACAATATTGTTATTAATATTATTTCAATATGGCGGTAGTGATGTCATTATGTGACGAAATAGGCTATTAAAAAGGCTCAAACATATATTTAAAGACTTTGTGTTTTCATTTGTCCGATAACGGCTTTTTTGCCGATGTCCGATATTCCGATATTGTCCAACTCTTAATTACCGATTCCGATATCAACCGATACTGGTATATACAGTCGTGGAATTAACACATTATTATGCCTAATTTTGTTGTGATGCCCCGCTGGATGCATTAAACAATGTAATAAGGTTTTCCAAAATAAATAAACTCAAGTTAAGGAAAAAAAATGCCAACATGGCACTGCCATATTTATTATTGAAGTCACAAAGTGCATTATTTTTTTACATGCCTCAAAACAGCAGCTTGGAATTTGGGACATGCTCTCCCTGAGAGAGCATGAGGAGGTTGAGGTGGGCGGGGGGTGTATATTGTAGCGTCCCGGAAGAGTTAGTGCTGCAAGGGGTTCTGGGTATTTGTTCTGTTGTGTTTATGTTGTGTTACGGTGCGGATGTTCTCCCGGAATGTATTTGTCATTCTTGTTTGGTGTGGGTTCACAGTGTGGCGCATATTTGTAACAGTGTTAAAGTTGTTTATACGGCCACCCTCAGTGTGACCTGTATGGCTGTTGACCAAGTATGCCTGGCATTCACTTGTGTGAAAAGCCGTAGATATTATGTGATTGGGCCGGCACGCAAAGGCAGTGCCTTTTAAGGCACGCCCCCAATATTGTTGTCTGGGTGGAAATTGGGAGAAATTCGGGAGAACGGTTGCCCCGGGAGATTTTCGGGAGGGGCACTGAAATTCGGGAGTCTCCCGGGAAAATCGGGAGGGTTGGCAAGTATGACTGGGAGACGCAACTGCTCTGTACTTCTCCCTACGTCCGTGTACCACTCCGTACAGCGGCGTTTTAAAAAGTCATAAATTTTACTTTTTGAAACCGATACCGATAAATTCCGATATTACATTTTAAAGTATTTATCGGCCGATATTATCGGACATCTCTAGTTATTAGCATGATTACAGGCATTTCTATTTTTTATTATCTATTATCTAGACCAGGGTTTTTCAACCTTTTTTGAGCCAAGGCATATTTTTTGCGTTGTAAAAATCCGGAAGCACACCACCAGCAGAAATCCTAAACTCAGTTGACAGTTAAAAGTAATTGTCGCAATTGTTGGATGGTTGACTTTAAACCATAACCAAACATGCATCACTATAGCTCTTGTCTGAAAGTAGGTGTACTGTCACCACCACTGTCACACTTATTTTGACTTTTTTGCGGTTTTCCTGTGTGTAGTTCTTGTCTTGCGCTCCTATTTCGGTGGCTTTTTCTCTTTTTTTGGTATTTTCCTCTAGCAGTTTCATGTCTTCCTTTGAGCGATATTTCCCGCATCTACTTTGTTTTAGCAATCAAGAATATTTCAGCTGTTTTTATCCTTCTTTGTGGAGACATTGTTGATTGTCATGTCATGTTCGGATGACATCTATAAAGAGAGCCTCCAGGCCTACAATTTAGTCTTAAAAAGTGCTAGAGAAACATTCTTCTCCAATATCATAAACAGCAACACAAATAAGGCCAAAACCCTATTCACAATCGTTGACAGACTGACTAAACCCCCAACACAAATACCAGCCGAACTCCATTCCACGCAGAAATGCAATGACTTTGCATTCTTTTATACTGATAAAATTGAAGGCATCAGACGCACCATCAATATCTCAAGTAAAAAAGTTGGATCACCACCCCATTTAGGCAAAAGTAACACAGCAATGATGGCAAGCTTTAATGCCATAGACTCTAAAACTCTAGTGGAAACGGTGACAGCTCTAAAGTCATCCACCTGCTGCCTTGATGTTTTACCTACCAACTTCTTTAAGAATGTTTTTGACTGCCTATCAACAGACATCTTGCAAATAGTTAATAATTCTATTAAATCGGGCAATTTCCCGAAGGCTTTCAAAACTGCAGTCATTAAACCTCTTCTAAAAAAGCAGAGCCTAGATGCCTCTGTTATCAACAACTACAGACCAATTTCAAATCTACCATTCATAAGTAAAATAATTGAGAAAGTTGTCCTCCAACAACTAAATCACTTCTTGGCTTCTACTGGCTGCCACAACAACTTCCAGTCAGGATTTCGACCTCTTCATAGCACAGAGACGGCCCTTCTTAAAGTTATAAATGACATCCGTCTAAACACAGACTCTGGCAAAACTTCAGTATTAATGCTTTTGGACCTCAGTGCTGCATTTGACACTGTCGACCACTCAATACTTTTGGACAGGTTGGAAAACTGGGTGGGGATCTCAGGCACAGTTTTAAGCTGGTTCAAGTCATATCTACAAGATAGGAACTATTTTGTTTCCATTGGTGACTTTGTATCAGAACCAACCAACGTAACGTGTGGAGTCCCCCAAGGTTCAATCTTGGGGCCGACTTTATTTAACATCTATATGCTCCCACTAGGACAAATCATGCAAAATAATAACATTGACCATCATTGCTATGCCGATGACACCCAAATCTATGTAGCGCTATCACCAAATGACTATCGCCCCATAGATCTTCTGTGCCAGTGCATTGAGCAAGTCAAACACTGGATGTGCCAAAATTTCCTACAACTAAATGAAGATAAAACTGAGATAATTGTTTTTGGTGCTAAAAAAGAAAGGTTTAAAGTCATCCAACACCTTCAATCACTGTCCCTGAAAACCTCAAATAAAGCCAGAAATCTTGGGGTTATTTTAGATTCTGATTTACATTTCGACAGTCACATCAAATCAGTAACAAAATCGGCCTACTATCACCTCAAAAATGTAAAAAGACTTAGAGGGCTCATGTCAGCTCAAGACTTAGAAAAACTTGTACATGCCTTTATTACCAGTAGGCTAGACTATTGTAATGGTCTCCTTGCAGGTCTTCCCAAAAAAACTGTCAGGCAGCTACAGCTTGTTCAGAACGCTGCTGCTAGAGTTCTAACAAAGACCAAAAAATGTGAGCACATTACACCAATTCTTAAATCCTTACATTGGCTCCCTGTACATCAGAGAATAGATTTCAAAATCCTCCTGCTCACATATAAATCACTACATGGTCTAGGGCCCAAGTATATCACTGATATGCTCCCACTATATACGCCCTCTAGATCACTAAGATCTTCTGAGACCAATCTGTTAGCGGTTCCAAGAGTAAACTCAAATCAAGGGAGATCATCATTCAGTCACTATGCAACACATAGCTGGAATAAACTTCCTGAAGATGTCAGACTCTCCCCAACTCTCACTACTTTTAAAACTAGACTGAAGACTTTTATGTTCACCTTAGCTTTCAGCTAAATCTTTTAATCTTTTAACTTTTAACGTCTGCACTGTTTTTATTTTTATTGTCTGCATTTTAATTTTGCTTTTATTTTCTTTCATTTCACTTTGTTGTCTGTGAAGCACTTTGAGTCTGCCTTGTGTATGAAAAGCGCTATACAAATAAAGTTGCCTTGCCTTGCCTTGCCTACATTGTGGACGCCGTCTTTGCTCCGCAGTAAGTCTTTGCTGTCGTCCAGCATTCTGTTTTTGTTTACTCTGTAGCCAGTTCAGTTTTAATTTTGTTCTGCATAGCCTTCCCTAAGCTTCAATGCCTTTCTTTAAGGGCACTCACCTTTTGTTTCTTTTTGGTTTTGGCATCAGACACCTTTTTACCTGCATTTACAAAGCAATTAGCCACCGGCTGCCACCTACTGATATGGAAGAGTATTACACGATTACTCTGCCGAGCTCTAGACAGCACCGACACTCAACAACAACACATCATTTGTAGACTATAATTACTGGTTTGCAAAAATTTTTTTCAACCCAAATATGTGAAATTAGATAATCTTCCACGGCACACCAGACTGTATCTCACGGCATACCGGTGTGCCGCGGCACAGTGGTTGAAAAACACGGATCTAGACTATTTTTTCATTTTTGCAGTTATTTGTTTCTGTAATTTCTACAATGTGCCATTAAAAAAAAAAGTTGTGTTCAGCAATTGGCCCCCAGGCCACACGTTGTCTCCCTGGTGAAAGACGCAAAGTGTTAGGGTGTTTAAATTGTTGCAAAACAGCAGAAGAGTGTTTTTAAGTTGTGTTTTCATCGCACTTATGGAAGTGATAAAGTTTGGCTTGCACGTAATGCATACTCCCTGGGCTTGTGGTGGCGGAGCCTGGCAAATACTTCCTTGACCGCTTGTATTTGATCAAGGACTAAATGCATGATACAATAAACACCTCTCTTTCACCCTAATCTGTCTATCCATTTATTCATCTGTCCGTCTATCAATCTATCCAACTATTCATCCCTCCGTCTGTCCGTTAATACATCTGTTTATCCGTCCATGCATTTGTCTTTCCATTCACTTATGGTTTCAGTTTAACAGTCAGACCATGAATGAATCCTTTTCAAACATCAAAGCATCTACCCACCTTTTATTGATCTAGTCCTTATACAGCACATGACTCATCAAAATGTCTGTCCATCCATCTACTCATCAATACATGTATTGATCAGTATCCCTGTCTGTCCATCTATCTTCTTGTCCATCCATGTGTAAATGTTAATATAATTGTGCACCACTATTACACACTGTGTACATGTATATATATATATAGAGTACAGTATATATGTATATACACATAAATATACAGTACAGTATATATATATATATATATGTACAGTATATGTATACATATACTGTACACATATACAGTATATGTGTATGAATATATAAACCTACACACATCCTTTATGTAAAAAATTTTTTTTTGTATATATATATATGAATATATACACATACACACATATGTATGTGTACATATATAAGTACTTATATGTCAGTGTTTCCCACACATTCATTTATTTGTGGCGGCCCGCCACGAAAAAATTACGTCCGCCACAAATAAAAAAAAAAAAATATATATATATATATATATATTTGTCCAGATTCTCAGGCAAATCATATAGTTGATGTAGATGTTCAGATTTACTTTACAAAAGAGAAGTGTAGGATACTTCTCTTGTTGACTTATTTGTATTTGACCACTACTGTTTTCTGTTTATTTGTTACTGACTGTGGCAGGACACCTCTGCCTCTGTTTCACTTTATGTTGCTGGTAAATAATATGGTTGTAGTAGTAGGCTAAAGTTAAATGATTTAGTATGCACTAATTAAAGGGGCGGAGCTTTAAGAGACATTTTAGCCTTTATATTTTATAAGATATATTTTTTGTAAGAACCACAATTAATAAATATATTTCAGTGAATAACTTATTGTTCAAATCTGTATATAAATATGTACATAAAGTGTTGTAATTATATTGTAAAATGGATGGATGGACGTTTAAAACAAAACTGTTATTATTAATTAGTTAGTATTCATTTTTTGAGCCTTTTTAGAGAAAATCATATCATTGTAGTAAATTATGCAAATTACTCGATGATGTCATGGTGACCACGCCCATATCCACGCCCCCACCGCCACAGGTAGCTTGGCAGTTTATGGGAAACACTGTATGTACACACATATACATACATATATACCTATATATACATACATACATACATACATATATATATATATATATATATATATATATATATATATATATATATATATATATATATATATATATATATATATATATATATATATATATATATATATATATATATATATATATATATATATATATATATATATATACACATAAGTTAAGTTAAAGTACCAATGATAGTCACACACAAACTAGGTGTGGTGAAATTTGTCCTCTGCATTTGACCCATCCCCTTGTTCGCCCCCTGGGGCGAACACTGAGGGGACCAGTGAGCAGCAGCGGTGGCCAATTTAAACCCCAATCTCAACCCTTGATGCTGAGTGCCAAGCAGGGAGGTAATGGCTTCCATTTATAATAGTCTTCGGTATGACTCGGCCGGGGTTTGAACTCACAACCTACCGATCTCAGGGCGGATACTCTAACCACTAGGCCACTGAGTAGGTGGCGTATGTATATATATATATATATGTGTATGTATATATATATATATATATATATATATATATATATATATATATATATATATATATATATATATATATATATATATATATTAGGGCTGCAACAACTAATCGATTAAATCGATTAAAATCGATTATTAAAATAGTTGCCGATTAATTTAGTCATCGATTCGTTGGATCTATGCTATGCGCATGCGCAGAGTTTTTTATTTTTTAATAAAACATTTTTTTTCTTCTACTAAACCTTTATTTATAAACTGCAACATTTACAAACAGCTGAGAAACAATAATCAAAATAAGTATGGTGCCAGTATGCTGTTTTTTTCCAATAAAATACTGGATAGGATAGAAATGTAGTTTGTCTCTTTTATCCGATTATTAATCGATTAATCGAAGTAATAATCGACAGATTAATCGATTATCAAATTAATCGTTAGTTGCAGCCCTAATATATATATATATATATATATATATATATATATATATATATATATATATATATATATACATACATACATACACACACAGTATGTATATATATATATAAAAACATTTTTTTTTTGTAAAAATATAGTTTATTTTGTAAAAAAAAAAAAAAGAGTTCATCCAAATGCTGCTAAGTTTTAACTGTGACTCATTTGCATGTGCAAACAAAAGCCTCATGACAGGATATCGGTTCCCTTTGTTCACTTCAAAAGACCTGATTCTTTCGTAAACGTCCCATCTCTATTTTGTCCACTCTTTCATTTATCTGTTCAATGAATTTATTAGTTTGTCCGGTCATTTATACATCCATCCAACATTTTATCCATATCTCTACATGTATTTATCTATCCGTCTCAACATTGGTCCGTATTTTCATTCGACTATCCATCAGGGAATCAATATTCATCAGTTCATCAGTCCATCCATTCACATTTTGAACAAGCACCTATGAGAGATATTCTTAGCTCACCAAGAAACAAGTTGCCGTCTCAGAGCAGCTGTTGCACGGCGCTCTCCTTGCGTTCTACACAAATGGGTATTGACGCCGCGAGCCTGGAGGTCCACTTGGCCGTTATGGAAAAGCTTTCAAGTGCACATAAATGCTGACTGTGAGTCAAAACCACAGCCCATTGACTCCCGGACTTTTCTGGTGTTTCAGCAAAACAAATGAAGTGCATCATTTCGCCACTCTGTCCTCGCCGCGTCAAGTCCAACACTTTCTGCGTCAGTCGGGTGAAATCGCAAATTGTGTTAGGAGCGGAACAGCAGGAGGGACGACATTTCGATTCCAGGTGTGGGGGGAGCTGGGGGGAGGGGGTACTGAATACAGTATTCTTTATAGGCAGCGACCAAATTCCGTCAGTACTACAGAGGATCAATTCACGTAAAATCAAATGATGCCATATTTCGATACCTTTATTTCACGTGACGTGACGTCCGGTTGCAGACTCAACGCCGGCTCACGTAAACCATCACTCGAGCAGCACTGAGAGCGGACTCCGACAAACTCCCTCTTAGAGTAAAGTTGCGAATTTCAACACCAACAAGGCAAGTATGCTTGGTAGAAAACTCCCGAACGTAAAGTAAGGCTCCACTCTTACAAAATGAGCTAGCTTGATGCTAATTCACATTGGATTTGCCATAGACAGGCTACTATTAGCATTAGCGATTTTACATGGTGATTTCAACACTTTCACATTTGGTAATGAAAACTACTATTCAGATGAATGTTACAATCCAACAACTGCCATTTAATACGCACAATACTTACAGTATAAACACTTTGTAGGGCGCAGCATAACACATTCAGTTTCCTGGAAAAAGGTACTTCCTACTTAGACCACATACTAGCCGACCAAATTCCGTCAGTACTACCGAGGACCAATTCACGTAAAATCAAATGATGCCATATTTCGATACCTTTATTGCACGTGACGTGACGTCTGGTTGCAGACTCAACCATCACTCAAGCAGCACTGAGAGCGGACTCCGACAAACTCCCTCTTAGAGTAATGTTGCGATTTTCAACACCAACAAGGCAAGTATGCTTGGTAGAAAAACTCCCGAACGTAAAATAAGGCTCCACTCTTACAAAATGCGCTAGCTTGATGCTACTTCACATTGGATTTGCCATAGACAGGCTACTATTAGCATTAGCGATTTTACATGGCGATTTCAACACTTTCACATTTGGTAATGAAAACTACTATTCAGATGAATGTTACAATCCAACAACTGCCGTTCAATACGCACAATACTTACAGTATAAACACTTAGTAGGGCGCAACATAACCATAGACAGGCTACTATTAGCATTAGCGATTTTACATGGCGATTTCAACACTTTCACAGTTGGTAATGAAAACTACTACTAAGATGAATGTTACAATCCAACAACTGCCGTTTAATACGCACAATACTTACAGTATAAACACTTAGTAGGGCGCAACATAACACATTCAGTTTCCTGGAATAAGCTACTTCCTACTTAGACCACATACTAGCCGACCAAATTCCGTCAGTACTATCGAGGACCAATTCACGTAAAATCAAATGATGCCATATTTCGATACCTTTATTGCACGTGACGTGACGTCTGGTTGCAGACTCAACCATCACTCAAGCAGCACTGAGAGCGGACTCTGACAAACTCCCTCTTAGAGTAATGCTGCGATTTTCAACACCAACAAGGCAAGTATGCTTGGTAGAAAACTCCCGAACGTAAAGTAAGGCTCCACTCTTACAAAATGCGCTAGCTTGATGCTAATTCATATTGGATTTGCCATAGACAGGCTACTATTAGCATTCGCAATTTTACATGGCGATATCAACACTTTCACATTTGGTAATGAAAACTACTATTCAGATGAATGTTACAATCCAACAACTGCTGTTTAATACGCACAATACTTACAGTATAAACACTTTGTAGGGCGCAGCATAACACATTCAGTTTCCTGGAAAAAGCTACTTCCTACTTTGACAACATACCAGCCTATACAGTACGTAAAATCAAATGATGCCATATTTCGATACCTTTATTGCACGTGACGTGACGTCTGGTTGCAGACTCAACCATCACTCAAGCAGCACTGAGAGCGGACTCCGACAAACTCCCTCTTAGAGTAATGTTGCGATTTTCAACGCCAACAAGGCAAGTATGCTTGGTAGAAAACTCCCGAACGTAAAGTAAGGCTCCACTCTTACAAAATGCGCTAGCTTGATGCTAATTCACATTGGATTTGCCATAGACAGGCTACTATTAGCATTAGCGATTTTACATGGCGATTTCAACACTTTCACATTTGGTAATGAAAACTACTATTAAGATGAAAGTTACAATCCAACAACTGCCGTTTAATACGCACAATACTTACAGTATAAACACTTTGTAGGGCGCAACATAACACATTCAGTTTCCTGGAAAAAGCTACTTCCTACTTAGACCACATACTAGCCGACCAAATTCCGTCAGTACTATCGAGGACCAATTCACGTAAAATCAAATGATGCCATATTTCGATACCTTTATTGCACGTGACGTCTGGTTGCAGACTCAACCATCACTCAAGCAGCACTGAGAGCTGACTCCGACAAACTCCCTCTTAGAGTAATGTTGCGATTTTCAACACCAACAAGGCAAGTATGCTTGGTAGAAAACTCCCGAACGTAAAGTAAGGCTCCACTCTAACAAAATGCGCTAGCTTGATGCTAATTCACATTGGATTTGCCATAGACAGGCTACTATTAGCATTAGCGATTTTACATGGCGATTTCAACACTTTCACATTTGGTAATGAAAACTACTACTAAGATGAATGTTACAATCCAACAACTGCCGTTTAACACGCACAATACTTACAGTATAAACACTTTGTAGGGCGCAACATAACACATTCAGTTTCCTGGAAAAAGCTACTTCCTACTTTGACAACATACCAGCCTATACAGTACAGTGTCGACCAAATTCCGTCGGTACTACCGAGGACCAATTCACGAAAAATCAAATGATGCCATATTTCGATACCTTTATTGCACGTGACGTGACGTCTGGTTGCAGACTCAACCATCACTCAAGCAGCACTGAGAGCGGACTCCGTCAAACTCCCTCTTAGAGTAATGTTGCGATTTTCAACACCAACAAGGCAAGTATGCTTGGTAGAAAACTCCCGAACGTAAAGAAAGGCTCCACTCTTACAAAATGCGCTAGCTTGATGCTAATTCACATTGGATTTGCCATAGACAGGCTACTATTAGCATTAGCGATTTTACATGGCGATTTCAACACTTTCACATTTGGTAATGAAAACTACTATTAAGATGAATGTTACAATCCAACAACTGCCGTTTAATACGCCCAATACTTACAGTATAAACACTTTGTAGGGCGCAACATAACACATTCAGTTTCCTGGAAAAAGCTACTTCCTGCTTAGACCACATACTAGCCGACCAAATTCCGTCAGTACTATCGAGGACCAATTCACGGAAAATCAAATGATGCCATATTTCGATACCTTTATTGCACGTGACGTGACGTCTGGTTGCAGACTCAACCATCACTCAAGCAGCACTGAGAGCAGACTCCGACAAACTCCCTCTTAGAGTAATGTTGCGATTTTCAACACCAACAAGGCAAGTATGCTTGGTAGAAAACTCCCGAACGTAAAGTAAGGCTCCACTCTTACAAAATGCGCTAGCTTGATGCTAATTCACATTGGATTTGCCATAGACAGGCTACTATTAGCATTAGCGATTTTACATGGCGATTTCACCACTTTCACATTTGGTAATGAAAACTACTATTCAGATGAATGTTACAATCCAACAACTGCCGTTTAATACGCACAATACTTACAGTATAAACACTTAGTAGGGCGCAACATAACCATAGACAGGCTACTATTAGCATTAGCGATTTTACATGGCGA